>NW_020327451.1:0-22521 GCF_001858045.2 Oreochromis niloticus | reverse complement strand
TCTCTCTCTCTCTCTCTCTCTCTCCTCTGTCACACACAACACAACACACACACACCACACACACAGATCAATTCAGTCAACCAGTCTAAATATATTGAATTTAAATCTTACAATGGAGATCATCCATAACAAGCCTTTCTCTCTCTCTCTCTCTCTCTCTCTCTGTCTCACACACACACACACACACACACACACACAGATTCATTCAGTCAACAGTCTAAATATATTGAATTTAAATCTTACAATGAATCATCCCATAACAAGCCTTTCTCTCTCTCTCTCTCTCTCTCTCTCTCTCTGTCACACACACACACACACACACACACACACACAGGGAGAGAAGTAAGTTTCTAGCTCAGTCAAGCAGCCTGGGAGCTGCTGAATTTGAATCCACCAATCAGAGAGGCTGTATACTTTTTCCCGCCAAAACAGGTGCAGCCGTTTTTACACACACAGAGCACAGAGACAGGATTTCTGCAGTGAATTTCTCATAGTGAGGATTCCTCTCAACAAATGGCCATAATTTCCTAACCGTAGGGCTAGAACGGTCATTCTTACACCGTTTTGTTCAGAAGAGATCAGGGAATCTTAAAGTGTTGACAATTTATCATTAAATATGAATTATTAAAGATATTTGACTTCTAATGCACCATAACTGAGTAGAGCAAAGCAAAAACTGCCTTGACTTGCCCTCAAACAACGCTTTCTAACTCTAAATCTATTTGGAGTATCAATATCATTTTTTCACCGTAAGAGACAGCAGGCTTTGGTGAACAATCTTGGAAATTTTCAGGTCTCTGTTGATATCCATTAAAAAGATATGACGAGAGAAAAAAGTGGATCATTTCCATTGTTTGAAATCTGAAGAAATCTGAGCGAAGGACGAATTTCCTACCCTCAAACAAGTCTAACTCATTTCAGAACGGTAATAGGTGAGAAAGAAATTCTTGAATTGTGAGTGTCAGGAGTGTCTGAAGATATACTGGGACAAGCCTCATGTTTTAACTTCGCTTCGTTAAGGAGATATGACGATTCGAATATGCCTCTCATTACAGAAATCAAGCTGTGATTTTGAACAAGCTCTCCATTGACTTTCTATGGGGATTTTTGAGACTTTGTGTTGGTCTGAGGAGATTTGCCAAAATTCTATAAATCTCACAACAATGATGGTGACATTTTCTGAAAGCCAGCAAAAATACCTACGTTTTGATGTATAATTTGTGGAAGTTGAGTGAAAATTGAGCAAGTAGCAAGAAGTTGTTCGGACATGAAGAGAAGACTGCAAAACCTTCAGTGGCACACTGGAAGCCAAGTGCATAGCAACCATAACAACGCATGTATTTTGTGAAAAATCACAATTTTGCAACTCAAAACTTTAAGAGGCATAAAAGTAAAACGGTAAAAGATTTGAAAAAGCTGATTTATTCCTGAATAGCCCAATAATTGGAGAACATTTTAAAGTTTGAATGGTTATTCTACGTGAAAGTAGGAAAAAGTAGTTAAGTTTCAAAAACAAGCAAATTTTAGCAGAATTGCAGAAGTTTCCCATTCATTTCAATGGGACAAATTAAGCTTAATATTTTAAAAAGTATAATAGTATAAAATACCAAAAGACATAGCCATCATTAGCAGAAATAGCAGAATAGTTTAAAATTTGAACGGTGAAAATCGGCTGAAAATTGTGGAAGTAGATCCACGGCGAAAAACGTACGGAAGTCCCAAGAGGAACTCAATAGTATGGATGCTTAAAGCATCCACACAATAAAGAGAAACAGGAACTCAATAGTGTGGATGCTTAAAGCATCCACACAACTAGAAAAATTTGCATTTCCTGCGAAAATGCTGTGTGGATGCCTTATTGCTGAAGCTGTCTGCTCAAAAACTGAAAAAGATGAAAAGTTGCAAAAAGTTGTATGGTGGTGAAAAAAAACAAAAACTGCCCTGAGCAGGAATCGAACCTGACCCTCCTGGTCTCAAGGAAGCTACTCATCTCACTGAGCTAAACTCACTCTCTCAAAAAAGAGGAGGAGAGACCGACAATTCTGCTAAAATGAGCAGAAGCTGCTGAGAATTGTGCTGAGAAGAGGTGAAAAGGCTGAAAATTTTGCAGAAAAGAGGTAAATCAGCAGAATTTCTGCAGAAAAGAGGCAGAACAAAAGAGAAAACTGAAAACAGGTTTTGCCATGACCGGGATTTGAACCTGGCCGTTCTCGTCTCAAGGCAGCTGCTCATCTCACTGAACCAAACGCTTTCTCTCGAAACCAAGAGATGGAGAATCTGACAACTTTGCTAAATGAGCAGAAGCTGCTGAGAATTGTGCTGAGAAGAAGTGAAAAGGATGAAAATTTTGCAGAAAAGAGGTGAATCAGCAGAATTTCTGCAGAAAAGAGGTAAAGAAGCAATAAGTTGCGCTGAAAAGAGATGAATCAGCAGAATTTCTCCTCAAAGGCGGCTATTCATTTCCCTGAGCCAAAGTCATTCTTACAAAGAAGAGGTGGAGAGACGGACAATTCTGCTGAAATGAGCAGAAGCTGCTGAGGATTGTGCTGATAAGAGGTGAAAAGGCTGAAACTTTTGCAGAAAAGAGGTGAATCAGCAGAATTTCTGCAGAAAAGAGGCAAAGAAGCAGAAACTTGCGCTGAAAAGAGATGAATCAGCAGAGTTTCTGCTCAAAAGATTTGTCTTTTTTCTGAATACAGCCAAAAAAGCTGGAATTTGTGCTGAAAAGGGGTGAAAAAAATGAAAATTTTGCTGAAAAGGGGTGAAGAAGCTGAAGAAGCTAAAGTATACTAAATCAAAGTATTTGTGCCAAAACATAGTGTTTCTGCCATATTGTGGTACTACTACATTACAACATGAATACGGATTAAAGATGAAAGAAACTGGCAACAAATTCCTCCACTACAAACCAGTCTGATACCACTTCTTTGCAGCGTTCACGTTTACTAAGGCACTACCCAAAAGGCGCCACAAGAGGGCACTCCAACACAAGAGATGAGGTGAATGAGTAGAATTTCTGCTGAAAAGAGGCAGAAGGTTCTGTATGTAGAAAAAGAAACACTGTTGAACCATGTGTGAAATAAATAATGAAATGAAATGAAAGAACAACCTGGTTCTGCTCAAATTCACCAATCAGAGGTACTGCCTCAGTCTGCTTCATCAGGCTGTGTACTTGTTTCTGTCATGGAGCGTTAACAAGAATCTGAGGTCCATATTAGAAAAGCTGCTAAAATCATAAAACTTTGCAGAATTGTAATAAATTAGCAATATAAATTACAGGTCTGTGATAGTGTATAAATTTGTAGTGAAAAAAAAAAAAACGTGGACCAACGTGGGATTGAATCCACGACCTTTGAGCTGCAGAGCCGTGTCATTACTGATTGCGCCACCTGGAACGGGGGCGGCGGTCTGAAAGACAGATACTTGGGCAGTCAGAAAATAGATCGCGGTGAGAGGCGAAAAACGCCGTTTTTTGGAGTTACAAAACGTCGTGTAACTCAAAAACTAGGAGGGCTAGCAGCATAATTCTTGTACTGGGTGAATCAGCGGACTTTGGTGTATTTTGACTGCGATTTTCATAGCTCGTTCTACCTCCGTCGCGGAGATATGACGAGAGAAGAAACGGCTTCATTTCCAGAGTTTGAAGACTGGGGGAAGGACAGATTTCCACCCCTCAAACAAACGTAATTCATTGCTCAACGGTAAGATAATTGTAAAAACTGCTTCCACTGTGAGTGTCAGCAGTGTCTGAAGATATATTGGCACAAGCCTCATGTCCTAACTTTGCTTTGTTAAAGAGATATGGCGATTTGAAAATGCCTCCCGTTTCATAATTTCAGCTCTGAATTTCAAAACCTCCCCATAGACTTTGAATGGGGAGTATTGAGACCTTGTGTCACTCCGAGGCAAATTGCGAAAAAACGGTAAATCTCACAATAAAGATAGTGACATTGTCTGAAAGCCAGCAAAAATACCTACGTTTTGATGTATAATTTGTGGGGGTTGAGTGGAAATTGAGCGAGCAGCAAGAAGTTGTTTAGACATGAAGAGAAAATTCAGAACGGACCAGCACTCACTCTGACTTAATTGCATAGCAACCATAGCAACGCATGTATTTTCTGAAAAATCACAATTTTGCAACTGAAAACTTAAAGAGAGATAAGATTAAAACGGTAGAAGATCTGAAAAAGCTGAATCAGACAGGAATAGCCCAATAATCTGAGAACATTTTAAAGTTTGAATGGAGTTTCTAGGTGAAAGCATGAGAACGTAGTTAAGTTTGAAAGACAAGCAAGTTTTAGCAGAATTGTGGAAGTTTCCCATTCATTTCAATGGGACAAATTAAAGGAAAAAGTGTAATATTTTAAAAAGTATAACAGTAATAAACACCAAAAGTCATAGCTGGAATTAGCAGAAAGAGCAGAACAGTATAGAGTTTGAACGGAGAAAATCGGCTGAAAACTGAGGCAGTAGTTAAACGGCAAAAAACGTACGGAAGCAACTAGAGGAATAATAAAGAATAAAGAGAAACAGGAAAACAATAGTGTGGAAGCCCTTTAGGGCATCCACACAATAAAGAGAAACAGGAACTCAATAGTGTGGAAGCCCTTTAGGGCATCCACACAATAAAGAGAAACAGGAACTCAATAGTGTGGAAGCCCTTTTAGGGCATCCACACAATAAAGAGAAACAGGAACTCAATAGTGTGGAAGCCCTGTTAGGGCATCCACACAATAAAGAGAAACAGGAACTCAATAGTGTGGAAGCCCTTTAAGGGCATCCACACAATAAAGAGAAAAAGGAACTCAATAGTGTGGAAGCCCTTTGAGGGCATCCACACAATTTGCATTTCCTGCGAAAATGCTGTGTGGATGCCTTAACGCTGAAGTTGCCTGCTGAAAATGACTGAAAAAGATGAAAAGTAGCAAAAATTGTATGGCGGTAAAGAAACTGAAAAATTATGCTGAAAACAAGTGAAAAAACAGAAACTTTTGCTGAAAAGAGGTGAAAAGGCAAAGATTCTGCTTCAAAGGGGTACAGAAGTTCAAATTTCTACTGAAAAGAGGTGAAATGGTTTCCTCTGAAATGAGCAGAAGATACTGAGATTTGTATTGATAAGAGGTGAAAGGCTGAAAATTCTGCTTAAAATAGGTGAATCAGCAGAATTTCTACTGAAAAGAGGTAAAGAAGTAGAACGTTGCACTGAAAACAGGTGAATCAGCAGAATGTCTGCTAAAAAAGAGATTTCTGTTGAAAACACCTGAAAAAGCTGGGATTTGTGCTGAAAAGGGGTGAAAACACTCACAATTCTGCTGAAACGGGGTGAAGAAGAGGTGTTGGGCTGTTGAGAGGAGTTAAATAAGTTGAACTGATATGTTTGAGTACAAATACTATGATTTGGCAATAATACTGCGTTTTAGCACAACTCCTGAGATTTCATTGAAATACTATGATTTAGAAGAAATATTATGACTTTGTACAAATACAATGTTTTGGCACAAATACTATGATTTGGCACAAATACTATTATTTACCAGAAGTACAAGGTTTCTGCAAAAATACTATGATTTTGCAGAAATACTATGCATTAGTAGTAATACTATAACATCACAGATATATGATGATTTTGCAGACATTCTGGTTTTACACAAATACTATAATGTTGCAGTATACTATGTTTTAGCACAAATACTATGATTTGCTATAAATACTATGATTTGGCACATATACTATATTCAGCAGATATACTATAACAAAGCAGAAAGTCTATGACTTAGTAGTAATGCTATAACATAATAGATATACTATGATTTTGCAGACAGTCTATTTTTTTCCACAACTAGCACAATATGGCAGAAATACTATGATTTGGCACAAGTACTATGATTTAGTACAAATACCATGATTTGGCAATAATACTGGGTTTTAGCACAACTACTGAGATTTGGGTGAAATACTATGATTTAGAAGAAATACTATGACTTCGTACAAATACAATGTTTTGGTTCAAATAATATGATTTGCAAAAAATTCTACGATTTCGCTCAAATACTATGAAATTGCAGAAATACTATGATTTTGAAGGAATACTATGAATTTGTAGAATTACTATGCCTTAGTAGTAATACTATAACATAACAGATATACTGTGATTTTGCAGACATAGTATGTTTTTGCACAAATACTACGATTTTGCTGAAATACTATTATTTGCAGTAATACTATGATTTTGAAGGAATACTATGATTTGGTAGAAATACAATGCCTTAGTAGTAATACTATAGCATAGCAGATATACTGTGATTTTGCAGACATAGTATGTTTTTGCACAAATACTACGATTTTGCTCAAATACTATGAAATTGCAGTAATACTATGATTTTGAAGGAATTCTATGATTTGTTAGAAATACTATGCATTAGTAGTAATACTATAACATAACAGATATATGATGATTTTGCAGACATTCTGGTTTTACACAAATACTATAATGTGGCAGTATACTATGTGTTAGTACAAATACTATGATTTGCTATAAATACTATGATTTGGCACATATACTATATTCAGCAGAGATACTATAACAAAACAGAAAGTCTACGACTTAGTAGTAATACTATAACATAATAGATATACTATGATTTTGCAGACAGTCTATGTTTTTGCACAACTAGCACAATGTGGCAGAAATACTGTGATTTGGCACAACTACTATGATTTAATACAAATACTCTTATTGGCAGAAATACTATGCCTTAGTAGTAATACTATAACATAACAGATATACTGTGATTTTGCAGACATAGTATGTTTTTTCACAAATACTACGATTTCGCTCAAATACTATGAAATTGCAATAATACTATGATTTTGAAGAAATGCTATGATTTGGTAGAAATGCTATGGCTTAGTAGTAATATTATAACATAACAGAAATTTTAATTGGGCACAAATACTCTAATTTGGCACAAATACCATGATTTGGCAAAAATATACCATGATTTGGCACAAATACGATGATATGGCAGAAATACTATGATTGGGTACAAATACTATGAATAGGCACAAGCACTATGATTTAGCAGAAATACTATGTTTTAACATAACTAAGGTACTAGTTCTGCTTTTTAGCAGAAATACTGTAAAATACTATGATTCGGGATAAATACTATGATTTTGCAGAAATACAATGTTTTTGCAGAAACACTGTAATTTCACTCAAATACTATGAAATAGCAGTAATACTATGGCAAAGCAGAAATACTATGACTTAGAAGTAATACTATAACAAAAGGGATTCCTCAAAATACTATGAAATTGCAGTAATTCTATGATTTGGCAGAAATACTGTACTTCGTACAAATACAATGCTTTGGTACAAATACTATATTTTGATTTGAATACTATGATTTGGCACGAGTAGTATGATTTAGTACAAATACTACGAATTGGCAGAAATACTGTGACTTAGTAGTAATACTATAACATAACAGATATACTATGATTTTGCAGACAGTCTATGTTTTTGCACAACTAGCACAATATGGCAGAAATACTATGATTTGGCACAAGTACTATGATTTAGTACAAATACTCTTATTGGCACAAATACTATGTTTCAGTACAAATACTACGATTTGGATATAATACTGGGTTTCAGCACAACTACTGAGATTTGGGTGAAATACTATGATTTAGAAGAAATACTATGACTTCGTACAAATACAATGTTTTGGTTCAAATAATATGATTTGCAAAAAATACTATGATTTGGTACAAGTACCATGATTTAGTACAAATACTACAATTTCGCTCAAATACTATGAAATTGCAGTGATACTATGATTTTGAAGGAATACTATGATTTGGTAGGAATACTATGCCTTAGTAGGAATACTATAACATAACAGATATACTATGATTTTGCAGAAATTCTATGTTTTTGCACAAATACTACAACAACTACTACTACAAATACTACAAGAAATACTATGTTTGGGCAGTAATACTATTATTTGCTATAAATACTATTATTTGGCACATATACTATAATCAGCAGATATACTATAACATAACAGAAATTCTACGACTTAGTAGTAACACTAATATAACAGAAATTTTAACTGGCCACAAATAACATGATTTGGCAAAAAGATACCATGATTTGGCACAAATACGATCATATTGCAGAAATACTATGATTGGGTACAAATACTATGATTTGGCACAAGTACTATGAATAAGTACAAATACTATGATTTGGCAGAAATACTATGATTTAGCAGAAATACTATGTTTAACATAAATAATACTTTTGACAGAAATTTCTGCTAAAAGGTACTATTCTGCTTTTAGCAGAAATACTGTAATTTTGCATAAATACTATGATTTGGGATAAATACTATGATTTGGCAGATATACTATATTCAGCACATAAACTATAACATAACAGACATTCCTCCACTTAGTAGTACTCTCATAACATAAAATAAATATTATGGTTCTGCCCCAAAACCATGATTTGGCACAAATACCATGATTTTTCAAAAATACTATGATTTAGCAGAAATACTATGATTGAGCAGAAGTACTAAGATGTAGTAGAAGTACTTTGATTTAGCACAAATACTATTATGGAGGAGTAATACTTTAACATGGGAGAAATATTGATATACACACACACATACACATAGAGCAAAGTGTACAGGGGCTGTTAAGAGTCTGGGCTTGGTATATCTAGGTCAGCTAAATTGGCTGCACCTGCTGTAATCAGCACTTACACACACAGACACAGAGACAGCTGAGTTTTCTGCAGTGTATTTCTCACATTCAGGATTCCCCTCGAACAAATGGCCATAATTTCCTAACCGTAGGGGCTAGAACGCTCATTCTGACACCGATTTGTTCAGAAGAGATGGGGAAAACTTCAGGCCTTCATAATTCAGAGATAAAATATAAATTATTGAAGATATATGACTTGTAATACACCATAACTGAGTAGAGGCGAAGCAAAACTGCCTTGACTTGCCCTCAAACAACGTTTTGTAACTCTAAATCTATATGGAGCATCAAAATCATTCTTTCACCGTAAGAAACAGCAGGCTTTGGTGAACAGTCATGGAAATTTTCAGGTCTCTGTTGAAATCAATCAAAAAGATATGACGAGAGAAAAAAGTGCCTCATTTCCAGAGTTTGAAATCTGAAGAGATCTGAGCGAGGGAAAAATTTCCTACCCTCAAACAAGTGTAATTCATGGCCAAACGGTAATAGGTGAGGAAAAAATTCTTGAATTGTGAGCATCAGGGATGTCTGAAGATATATTGGCACAAGCGTCATGTCTCAACTTTGTTTCGTTAGGAGATATGACGATTTGAAAATGCCTCTCATTAGAGAATTCAGCGCTGATTTTGAAGAAACTCTCCATTGAGTTTCTATGGAGAGTTTTGAGACTTTATGTTACTCTGAGGAGATTTGCAAAAAATCTATAAGTCCCACAACAATGATAGTGACATTTTCTGAAAGCCAGCAAAAATACCTACGTTTTGATGTATAATTTGTGGGGGTTGAGTGGAAATTGAGCGAGTAGCAAGAAGTTGTTCAGACATGAAGAGAAAATTCAGAAAGGACGAGTGCACACTCTGAGTTAATTGCATAGCAACCATAACAACGCATGTATTTTCTGAAAAATCACAATTTTGCAACTGAAAACTTAAAGAGGTATAAAATTAAAACGGTAGAAGATCTGAAAAAGCTGAATCAGACAGGAATAGCCCAATAATCTGAGAACATTTTAAAGTTTGAATGGAGTTTCTAGGTGAAAGTATGACAAAGTAGTTAAGTTTCAAAAACAAGCAAGTTTTAGCAGAATTGTGGAAGTTTTCCATTCATTTCAATGGGACAAATTAAAGGAAAAAAGTGTAATATTTTCAAAAGTATAATAGTATAAACACCAAAAGTCATAGCACACATTAGCAGAAATAGCAGAACAGTTTAGAGTTTGAACTGAGAAAATCGGCTGAAAACTGAAAAAGTAGTTAGACGGCAAAAAATGTACGGAAGTCCTAAGAATAATAAAAAAGAACTAGAAAAATTTGCATTTCCTGCGAAAATGCTGTGTGGATGCCTCAACGCAGAAGCTGTCTGCTGAAAAGCTGAAAAAGATGAAAAGTTGCAAAAAGTTGTATGGTGGTGAAAGAAAACATTGCCCTGAGCAGGATTCAAACCTGGCCCTCCTGGTCTCAAAGCAGCTACTCATCTCACTGAGCTAAACTCACTCTGACCAAGAAGAGGTGGAGAGACGGACAACTCTGCTGAAATGAGCAGAAGCTGCTGAGAATTGTGCTGATAAGAGGAGAAAAGGCTGAAAATTTTGCAGAAAAGAGGTGAATCAGCAGAATTTCTGCAGAAAAGCGGCAAAGAAGCAGAAAGTTGCGCTGAAAAGAGATGAATCAGCAGAATTTCTGCTCAAAAGAGTGTTTCCTGAAAACAGCTGAGACTTGTGCTAATAAGAGGTGAAAAGGCTGAAAATTTTGCAGAAGAGGTGAATAAGCAGATTTGGGGCTGAAAAGAGGTGAAAATTCTTCTGAAAAGAGTTCTGCAGAACTCTTTTCAGAATTCTGCTGAAAAGATGTTTTTGCTGAAAATTGCTGAAAAAGCTGGGATTTGTGCTGAAAAGTGGTGAAAAAACTGAAAATTTTGCTGAAAAGGGGTGAAAAAGCTGAAATTTAGTTAAAAAAGTTTAACTGTTAACTGAAAGAAATGTTGCCATAAGCGGGATTTGAACCCGGGTTTCCCAGTCTGAGAACGGCTGCTTATCTCACTGAGCTAAAACACAGGTCATCCCGGCAAGGAAAATCAGTGAGGCCACTGATAATATGGCAGAAATGGGCAAAAAGTATTGCAAAAAAAATTCAATATCTCAAAAAGTATAGAAGTTATGAGCACCAAAAGTCATAGCAAACATTAGCAGAAAGAGCAGAATTTTTTAAAGTTTGAACTGAGAAAATCGGCTGAAAACTGAGGCAGTAGTTAAGCGGCAAAAAACGTACGGAAACCCCAAGAATAACTAGAAAAATTTGCATTTCCTGCGAAAATGCTGTGTGGATGCCATAACGCTGAAGCTGTCTGCTGAAAATGACTGAAAAAGATGAAAAGCTGCAAAAAATTGTATGGCGGTAAAGAAACTGAAAAATTCTGCTGAAAACAGGTGAAGAAGCAGAATCTTTTGCTGAAAAGAGTTGAAAAGGCAAAGATTCTGCTTAAAAGGGGTAAGAAGGTTCAAATTTGTACTGAAGAGGTGAAAAAGTTTCTTCTGAAATGAGCAGAAGATACTGAGATTTGTACTGATAAGAGATGAAAGGCTGAAAATTGTGCTTAAAATAGGTGAATCAGCAGAATTTCTACTGAAAAGAGGTAAAGTTGTAGAACGTTGCACTGAAAACAGGTGAATCAGTGGAATTTCCGCTAAAAAAGAGATTTCTGCTAAAAACAACCGAAAAAGCTGGTATTTGTGCTGAAAAGGGATGAAAAAACTCACAATTCTGCTGAAACGGGATGAAGAAGAGGTGTTGGGGTCTTGAGAAGAGTTAAATAAGTTGAACTGATATGGTTGGGTACAAATAGTATGATTTGGCAATAATACTGCGTTTTAGCACAACTACTGAGATTTGATTGAAATACTATGATTTAGAAGAAATATTATGACTTTGTGCAAATACAATGTTTTGGCACAAATACTATGATTTGGTTGGAATGCTATGATTTGAAACTAATACTATGATTTGGCAGAAATACTATTATTTAGTAGAAATACTATGATTTACCAGAAATACTATGTTTCTCCAAAAGTACTATGATTTTGCAGAAATACTATGCCTTAGGAGTAATACTTTAACATAACAGATATATGATGATTTTGCAGACATTCTGGTTTTACACAAATACTATAATGTGGCAGAAATACTATGTTTTAGCACAAATACTATGATTTGCTATAAATACTACGATTTGGCACATATACTTCATTCAGCAGATATACTATAACAAAACAGAAAGTCTACGACTTAGTAATAATACTATAACATAACAGATATACTATGATTTTGCAGACAGTCTATTTTTTTCCACAAATAGCACAATATGGCAGAAATAATATGATTGTGCAGAAATACTATGTTTCAGTACAAATACCATGATTTGGCATTAATACTGCGTTTTAGCAAACCTGCTGAGATTTGATTGAAATACTATGATGTAGAAGAAATACTATGACTTCGTCCAAATACTATGACTTCGTCCAAATACTATGTTTTGGTTCGAATACTATGATTTGCATCAAATACTATGATTTGGCACAAGTACCATGATTTCGTACAAATACTACGATTTCGCTCAAATACTATGAAATTGCAGTAATACTATGATTTTGAAGAAATACTATGATTTGGTAGAATTACTATGCCTTAGTAGTAATACTATAACATAACAGATATACTGTAATTTTGCAGACATTGTATGTTTTTGCACAAATACTACGATGTCTCTCAAATACTATGAAATTGCAGTAATACTATGATTTTGAAGGAATACTATGATTTGGTAGAAATACTATGCCTTAGTAGTAATACTATGACATAACAGATATACTGTGATTTTGCAGACATAGTATGTTTTTGCACAAATACTACGATTTCGCTCAAATACTATGAAATTGCAGTAATACTATGATTTTGAAGGAATACTATGATTTGGTAGAAATACTATGCCTTAGTAGTAATACTATAACATAACAGATATACTGTGATTTTGCAGACATAGTATGTTTTTGCACAAATACTACGATTTCGCTCAAATACTGTGAAATTGCAGTAATACTATGATTTTGAAGGAATACTATGATCTGGTAGAAATACTATGCCTTAGTAGTAATACCATAACATAACAGATATACTGTGATTTTGGAGACATAGTATGTTTTAGCACAAATACTACGATTTCACTCAAATACTATGAAATTGCAGTAGTACTATGATTTTGAAGGAATACTTTGATTTGGTAGAAATACTATGCCTTAGTAGTAATACTATAACATAACAGATATACTGTGATTTAGCAGACATAGTATGTTTCCTCCACTACAAACCAGTCTGATACCACTTCTTTGCAGTGTTCACGTTTACTAAGGCACTACCCAAAAGGCGCCACAAGAGGGCACTCCAACACAACAGATGACCTATGTACACTGATGCACTTAGTAACAGTCAGCCTCCTACTTAGCCACTACGTAATACAGTGATATTACAGTGTACAAATTCACATAAATTTGCAGGGGGAACAAACAAAGCAGGAACAAGCCCAAAACAATCAAATAACTGTGCTGCCATAGCTATCGCTAACTAGCACATACGCTAAAGGTAACTAAAACCAATACACACAAGTAGCAGGGTAAACATCTTAAGCATGGAACATTAACTCACGTTTATGTGACACACACCATCCCCAACAAATACAGGATGGGCTATTTGCTCCCCTTCCCAGCAGCTCTCTCCTCAATCGTTAGCCCAGGAACGAAGGAAGACCATCTAGCTCAGAAGTCCCATGAATTCCCTCACTGCTCAGAGGCTGCTGGGTAATGTAGCTCACACTAACACAGGTTTTTCTACAAGCACAAATACTATAACATAGCAGAAATACTGTGATTTTGTTGAAATACTATGCTTTAGGACAAATACTATGATTTGGCAGAAATACTATGTTTTAGGACATATACTATGATTTGGCTCAAATACTATGATATAGCAGCAATACTATGTTTTGGTACAAATGCTGCGCTTAGGCACAAATATTATGATTTGGCAGACACTATGATTTAGCAGAGATAATATGATTTGGCAGAAATACTAAACTTTGGCACAAATACTATAATTGAGTGCAAGTACTTTAAGATAACAGAAATACTATGATTTAGCAGAAATACAATGTTTTTGCAGAAACACTGTAATTTCACTCAAATACTTTGAAATAGCCGTAATACTATGATTTGGCAGAACATAACAGAAATTCTACGACTTAGTAGTAATACTATAACATAACAGAAATATTAATTGGGCACAAATACTATAATTTGGCACAAGTACCATGTTTTGGCAAAATCCCATAATTTGGCATAAATACTATGATTTGGCAGACACTATGATTTAGCAGAGATAATATCATTTGGCAGAAATACTAAACCTTGGCACAAATACAATAATTGAGTACTTTAAGATGAGAGAAATACTATGATTTTGCAGAAATACAATGTTTTTGCAGAAACACTGTAATTTCACTCAAATACTATGACTTAGAAGTAATACTATAACAAAAGGGATTCCTCAAAATACTATGAAATTGCAGTAATTCTATGATTTGGCAGAAATACTGTACTTCGTACAAATACAATGCTTTGGTACAAATACTATATTTTGATTTCAATACTATGATTTGGCACGAGTAGTATGATTTAGTACAAATACTACGAATTGGCAGAAATACTGTGACTTAGTAGTAATACTATAACATAACAGATATACTATGATTTTGCAGACAGTCTATGTTTTTGCACAACTAGCACAATATGGCAGAAATACTATGATTTGGCACAAGTACTATGATTTAGTACAAATACTCTTATTGGCACAAATACTATGTTTCAGTACAAATACTACGATTTGGCAATAATACTGGGTTTTAGCACAACTACTGAGATTTGGGTGAAATACTATGATTTAGAAGAAATACTATGACTTCGTACAAATACAATGTTTTGGTTCAAATAATATGATTTGCAAAAAATACTATGATTTGGTACAAGTACCATGATTTAGTACAAATACTACAATTTCGCTCAAATACTATGAAATTGCAGTGATACTATGATTTTGAAGGAATACTATGATTTGGTAGAAATACTATGCCTTAGTAATAATACTATAACATAGCAGATATAATGTGATTTTGCAGACATAGTATGTTTTTGCACAAATACTACGATTTCGCTCAAATACTATGGAATTGCAGTAATACTATGATTTGGAATGCTATGATTTGGTAGGAATACTATGCCTTAGTAGTAATACTATAACATAACAGATATACTATGATTTTGCAGAAATTCTATGTTTTTGCACAAATACTACAACAACTACTACTACAAATACTACAAGAAATACTATGTTTGGGCAGTAATACTATTATTTGCTATAAATACTATTATTTGGCACATATACCATAATCAGCAGATATACTATAACATAACAGAAATTCTATGACTTAGTAGTAACACTAATATAACAGAAATTTTAACTGGCCACAAATAACATGATTTGGCACAAATACCATGATTTGGCAAAAAGATACCATGATTTGGCACAAATACGATCATATTGCAGAAATACTATGATTGGGTACAAATACTATGATTTGGCACAAGTACTATGAATAAGTACAAATACTATGATTTGGCAGAAATACTATGATTTAGCAGAAATACTATGTTTTAACATAAATAATATCTTTTCACAGAAATTTCTGCTAAAAGGTACTATTTCTGCTTTTTAGCAGAAATACTGTAATTTTGCATAAATACTATGATTTGGGATAAATACTATGATTTGGCAGATATACTATATTCAGCACATAAACTATAACATAACAGACATTCCTGCACTTAGTAGTAATCTCATAACATAAAATTAATATTATGGTTCTGCCCCCAAACCATGATTTGGCACAAATACCATGATTTTTCAAAAATACTATGATTTAGCAGAAATACTATGATTGAGCAGAAGTACTAAGATGTAGTAGAAGTACTTTGATTTAGCACAAATACTATTATGGAGGAGTAATACTTTAACATGGGAGAAATATTGATATACACACACACATACACATAGAGCAAAGTGTACAGGGGCTGTTAAGAGTCTGGGCTTGGTATATCTAGGTCAGCTAAATTGGCTGCACCTGCTGTAATCAGCACTTACACACACAGACACAGAGACAGCTATGAGTTTTCTGCAGTGTATTTCTCACATTCAGGATTCCCCTCGAACAAATGGCCATAATTTCCTAACCGTAGGGGCTAGAACGCTCATTCTGACACCGTTTTGTTCAGAAGAGATGGGGGAATCTGCAGGTCTTCATAAATCAGAGATAAAATATAAATTATTAAAGATATATGACTTGTAATACACTGTAACTGAGCAGAGGCAAAGCAAAACTGCCTTGACTTGCCCTCAAACAATGTTTTGTAACTCTAAATCTATATGGAGCATCAAAATCATTCTTTCACCGTAAGAAACAGCAGGCTTTGGTGAACAGTCATGGAAATTTTCAGGTCTCTGTTGAAATCCATCAAAAAGATATGACGAGAGAAAAAAGTGCCTCATTTCCAGAGTTTGAAATCTGAAGAAATCTGAGCGAGGGAAAAATTTCCTACCCTCAAACAAGTGTAATTCATGGCCAAACGGTAATAGGTGAGGAAAAAATTCTTGAATTGTGAGCATCAGGGATGTCTGAAGATATATTGGCACAAGCGTCATGTCTCAACTTTGTTTCGTTAAGGAGATATGACGATTTGAAAATGCCTCTCATTAGAGAATTCCAGCGCTGATTTTGAAGAAACTCTCCATTGAGTTTCTATGGAGAGTTTTGAGACTTTATGTTACTCTGAGGAGATTTGCAAAAAATCTATAAGTCCCACAACAATGATAGTGACATTTTCTGAAAGCCAGCAAAAATACCTACGTTTTGATGTATAATTTGTGGGGGTTGAGTGGAAATTGAGCGAGTAGCAAGAAGTTGTTCAGACATGAAGAGAAAATTCAGAAAGGACGAGTGCACACTCTGAGTTAATTGCATAGCAACCATAACAACGCATGTATTTTCTGAAAAATCACAATTTTGCAACTGAAAACTTAAAGAGGTATAAAATTAAAATGGTAGAAGATCTGAAAAAGCTGAATCATTCAGGAATAGCCCAATAGTCTGAGAACATTTTAAAGTTTGAATGGAGTTTCTAGGTGAAAGTATGACAAAGTAGTTAAGTTTCAAAAACAAGCAAGTTTTAGCAGAATTGTGGAAGTTTTCCATTCATTTCAATGGGACAAATTAAAGGAAAAAAGTGTAATATTTTAAAAAGTATAATAGTAATAAACACCAAAAGTCATAGCACACATTAGCAGAAAGAGCAGAACAGTATAGAGTTTGAACGGAGAAAATCGGCTGAAAACTGAGGCAGTAGATAGACGGCAAAAAACGTACGGAAGTCCTAAGAATAATAAAGAACTAGAAAAATTTGCATTTCCTGCGAAAATGCTGTGTGGATGCCTTAACGCTGAAGCTGTCTGCTGAAAAGCTGAAAAAGCTGAAAAGTTGCAAAAAGTTGTATGGTGGTGAAAAAAAAAAGCCACCCTGAGCAGGATTCGAACCTGGCCCTCCGGGTCTCAAAGCAGCCACTCATCTCACTGAGCCAAACTCATTCTGAAAAAATAATAGGTGGAGAGACTGACAATTTTGCTGAAATGAGCAGAAGCTGCTGCGAATTGTGCTGATAAGAGGTGAAAAGGCTGAAAATTTTGCAGAAAAGAGGTGAATCAGCAGAATTTCTGCTGAAAAGTGTTTTTTTCTGAAAAAAGCTGAGATTTGTGCTGATAAGAAGTGAAAAGGCTGAGAATTTTGCAGAAGAAGTGAATAAGCAGAATTTGGGCTGAAAAGAGGTGAAAATTCTGAATATTCTGCTGAAAAGAGTTGAATGAGCAGAATTTCTGCAGAAAAGATGGAAAGAAGCAGAACATTGCGCTGAAAAGAGGTGAATGAGCAGAATTTCTGCTGAAGAGACTTTTTTTTCTGAAAACAGCAGAAAAAAATGAAAATTTTGCTGAAAAGGGGTGGAAAAGCTGAAATTTGTGTTGAAAAGAGTTAAAAAAGTTTAACTGTTAACTGAAAGAAATGTTGCCATAAGCGGGATTTGAACCCGGGCCTCCCAGTCTGAGAACGGCTGCTCATCTCACTGAGCTAAAACACGGCTCAACCGGGCAAGGAAAACTAGTGACCCCACTGATAATGTGCAAAAATGGGCAAAAAATATTGCAAAAAAAATTCAATATCTCAAAAAGTATAGAAGTTATGAGCACCAAAAGTCATAGCAAACATTAGCAGAAAGAGCAGAATTTTTTAAAGTTTGAACTGAGAAAATCGGCTGAAAACTGAGGCAGTAGATAGACGGCAAAAAACGTACGGAAGCAACTTGAAGAATAACTAGAAAAATTTGCATTTCCTGCGAAAATGCTGTGTGGATGCCTTAATGCTGAAGCTGTCTGCTGAAAAGCTGAAAAAGATGAAAAGTTGCAAAAAGTTGTATGGTGGTGAAAAAAAAATGTTGCCTTGAGCAGGATTCAAACCCCGCCCTCTTAGTCTCAAGGGGACTACTCATCTCACTAAGCCAAAGTCACTCTCAATTACTCAAACTCATTCTCACAAGGAAAGAGATGGAGAGACTGACAATTTTGCTGAAATGAGCAGAAGCTGCTGAGAATTGTGCTGGTAAGAGGAGAAAAGGCTGAAAATTTTGCAGAAAAGAGGTGAATCAGCAGAATTTCTGCTGAAAAGAGGTAAAGAAGCAAAAACTTGCGCTGAAAAGAGATGAATCAGCAGAATTTCTGCTCAAAAGAGTTTAAGAAGCAGAAAGTTGCGCTGAAAAGAGATGAATCAGCAGAATTTCTGCTTAAAAGAGTTTTTCCTGAAAACAGCTGAGATTTGTGCTAATAAGAGGTGAAAAGGCTGAAAATTTTGCAGAAGAGGTGAACAAGCAGAATTTGGGCTGAAAAGAGGTGAAAATTCTGCTGAAAACAGTTCAATCAGCAGAATTTCTGCTGAAAAGTGTTCTGCAGAACTCTTTTCAGAATTCTGCTGAAAAGATGTTTTTGCTGAAAATAGCTGAAAAAGCTGGGAAACTGAAAATTTTGCTGAAAAGGGGTGAAAAAGCTGAAACTTAGTTAAAAAAGTTTCTCTGCGTAAAACAGGTTTCTGCTTAAAACAGCTAAGAAGTTGAGATTTGTGCTGAAAACAGGTGTTCAAATCCCATGACCAGGATTTGAACCTGGTCCTTCTGGTCTCAAGGAAGCTACTCATCTCACTGAACTAAACTTGTTCCGACAAACACAAGGGATGGAGAAACTGACAATTTTGCTAAATGAGCAGAAGCTGCTGAGTTCTGTGCTGAGAAGATGTGAAAAGCTGAAAAATTTGCAGAAAAGAGGTGAATCAGCAGAATTTCTGCAGAAAAGATGGAAAGAAGAAGAACATTGCGCTGAAAAGAGGTAAATCAGCAGAATTTCTGCTGAAAAGACGGAAAGAAGCAATCACAGTAGCTGCTCATCTCACTGAGCCAAAGCAGTTCTTGTCCCACCAAGAGATATGATGAGAAAAAATATGCAGGGGGGGGCGAAGAAGCTGAATTGTTGTGAAAAGAGGTGAAAAAGCTGAAATTCTTCTGAAAGAGCAGAACAGGCTGAAAATTTTCAGCTACTCATTGAGCCAAACTGGTTCTCACATAACTGAAAAAAGGTGAAAAAGCTGAAAATTCTGATAAAAACATCAGAAGTGGCTGACATTTGTGCTGATAAGAGGTGAAAACACAAACTTTCTGCTGAAAAGAGGCAGAACAACCTGGTTCTGCTCAATTTCACCAATCAGAGGTACTGCTTCTGTCTGCTTCATCAGGCTGTGTACTTGTTTCTGCCATGGAGCGTTAAAGAGGAATCTGAGGTCCAAATTAGAAAAGCTGCTAAAATCATAAAACTTTGCAGAATTGTAATAAATTAGCAATATAAATTACAGGTCTGTGATAGTGTATAAATTTGAAGTGAAAAAAAAAAAACGTGGACCAAGGTGGATTTGAACCCACGACCTTTGGGCTGCAGACCCGTGTCATTACCAATTGCGCCACCTGGAAAGGGGGGGGGGTACCCGAAAACCAGATTGATAACCAGTCAGAAATAGATCGCGGTGAGAGGTGAAAAACGCCGTTTTTTGGAGTTACAAAACGTCGTGTAACTCAAAAACTAGGAGGGCTAGCAGCATAATTCTTGTACTGGGTGAATCAGCGGACTTTGGTGTACTTTGACTGCGATTTTCATTGCTCTTTCTACCTCCATCGCGGAGATATGACGAGAGAAGAAACGGCTTCATTTTCGGAGTTTGAAAAGTGAGAGGAGGACAGATTTCCACCCCTCAAACAAACGTAATTTATGGCTCAACAGTAAGATGACAGTAAAAACTGCTCACACCATGACTGTCAGCAGTGTCTGAAGATAAATTAGCAGCATGCAGATGAATCTTACAAAGAAGCTCAGAGAGAGAGACTGAACTTGTATTTCCACCCCAAGCTGGTAGGGGATGCTCTTTATTAAACACTTGCTTGTGCTACAATGTGCTTCAAGGGTCAATAACAGCATAACAGAACTCACTTATGGTACTGCATTCTTCCTATAAAACTATAACTGTCAGTGACTTTGTACCGTAGTATAAACACAACATTCAAGACAACAGTTAAAAGTAACGTAACCATAAACAATGAAACAAGAACATCTAAACAGCAGCACATGTCCCAAGGCATGATGGGAGAGAACTAGCTGTTCCACCAACACGCCACATTATTTATGATTTATGATTTGGCAGAAACACTGGGAATTGGTATAAATAGTATGATTTACATGAAATACTTTGACTTAGCAGAAATTCTATAATCTAGCAAAAAGCACTTCAGCATAGCAGAAATTCTATGATTGAGCAGAATTACTAGGATTTAGCACAAACACTATGATTTGGCTCAAAAACCTTTATTTTGCAGTTATATTGTGATTTGGCAGAAATGCTATGCTTTGGAACAAGTACCAAGATTTGGCAGAAATACTATGAGCAGTAATAATATAACATAGCAGAAATACTGTTATTTTGTGGAAACAGTATGCTTTGGCACAAATACCATGATTTGGCAAAAACACTGATTTAACAGAAATACTATGATTGAGCAGAAGTACTAAGATGTAGTAGAAGTACTTTGATTTAGCAGAAATACTATTATGGAGTAGTAATGGTTTAACATGGGAGAAATATTGATACAGACACACAAACATACACATACACAGAGCCTAAAAGGAACAGAGGCTGTGAAGAGTCTGGACTTGGTATATCTAGGTCAGTTAAATTGGCTGCACCTGCTGTAATCAGCCCTTACACACACAGACACAGAGAGAGGTATAAGTTTTCTGCAGTGTATTTCTCACATTCAGGATTCCCCTCAAACAAATGGCCATAATTTCCTAACCATAGGGGCTAGAAAGCTCATTCTGACATCGTTTTGTTCAGAAGAGATGGGGGAATCTTAAGGTCTTCATAATTCAGAGATAAAATATAAATTATTGAAGATATATGACTTGTAATACACTGTAACTGAGTAGAGGCGAAGCAAAACTGCCTTGACTTGCCCTCAAACAACGTTTTGTAACTCTAAATCTATATGGAGCATCAAAATCATTCTTTCACCGTAAGAAACAGCAGGCTTTGGTGAACAGTCATGGAAATTTTCAGGTCTCTGTTGAAATCAATCAAAAAGATCTGACGAGAGAAAAAAGTGCCTCATTTCCAGAGTTTGAAATCTGAAGAAATCTGAGCGAGGGACAAATTTCCTACCCTCAAACAAGTGTAATTCATGGCCAAACGGTAGTAGGTGAGGAAAAAATTCTTGAATTGTGAGCATCAGGGATGTCTGAAGATATATTGGCACAAGCGTCATGTCTCAACTTTGTTTCGTTAAGGAGATATGGCGATTTGAAAATGCCTCTCATTAGAGAATTCCAGCGCTGATTTTAAACAAACTCTCCATTGACTCTCTATGGAGAGTTTTGAGACTTTGTGTTGCTCTGAGGAGATTTGCCAAAATTCTGTAACGCCCACAACAATGATGGTGACATCTTCTGAAAGCCAGCAAAAATACCTGCGTTTTGATGTATAATTTGTGGGGATTGAGTGGAAATTGAGCGAGTTGCAAGAAGTTGTTCAGACATGAAGAGAAAATTCAGAACAGACCAGCCTCACTCTGAGTTAATTGCATAGCAACCATAACAACGCATGTATTTTCTGAAAAATCACAATTTTGCAACTGAAAACTTAAAGAGGTATAAAATTAAAACGGTAGAAGATCTGAAAAAGCTGAATCACTCAGAATAGCCCAATAATCTGAGACATTTAAAGTTTGAATGGAGTTTCTAGTGAAGTATGACAAAGTAGTTAAGTTTCAAAAACAAGCAGTTTTAGCAGAATTGTGGAAGTTTCCCATTCATTTCAATAGGACAAATTAAAGGAAAAAAGTGTAATATTTTAAAAAGTATAACAGTAATAAACACCAAAAGTCATAGCAGTCATTAGCAGAAAGAGCAGAACAGTATAGAGTTTGAACGGAGAAAATCGGCTGAAAACTGA
>NW_020327450.1:0-14584 GCF_001858045.2 Oreochromis niloticus | reverse complement strand
GACCTCCTGGATGACTCCATTAAGAAATTGTGTCATCTCAAATTCGGGTTTAGAGACATTAAGACATCATGTACATCAGGCAGCTGTAGTCATCAATGAATATTGGATGTCCATGTTGGCATTCCAGGCCCTCAGCAGATCTGCATTGTATGCATTCACCAGCAGTCTTAGGTTCACGCTTTAAGAGGATGACATGGCATGCTTAAATTGAAGACACAATCCAAGTATTGTTCATAAGTTAATTTGCATTTGTGAAGCAGCTCAGACAAGTCTCAACGAGGAATTTGGGTCACAGAGCAAATCTCTCAATGGCTGGAGTTTTTCTTTGCCTCTTTCTGTTTTTTTGCGAGCGCCATTCGTCTGTTTTTTTGCTTTTGTTTTTCATTTGTGCCTTTTCCTTACTTGTGCTATGCTGCTTATCATTGTGATCATCGTCATCATCTGGGCTTGGGAAAGTGATCATTGTTTGGTCTACGGTAGTTTGGGAACCCAAACCTACATGACACATTACCTTTTTGCAGGATCTGGAGTGATTTCTGCTGTGGACTTGAACCTCAGACACAATTTTGTGAAGTTCAGGATCGGCATTTTGGTCAGGCATCTTACATGTTATGTACTTGTCATAAATTTGTACACGTGGTCTTCAAGGTCGCTTCAAATTTAGGTGCATCTTTGACCCAAACCAGTAAATGGATATGAGGGCTACCTCTGGCCTGAAACTCCACTCGATAAAAGTAATCTTCTACTTCACCGATGGGCTGTGCTGGGACAGGATCAGTGTTGTCATTAGTGCATCGACTCTTTTTTCAAACAATCGCATCACAGTCACAGGGTTGCTTCGGAGAATTTCACACTTTGTGTTCCAGTCAAGTTGTGAAAAATCCACTTGTTCACCTTGTTGAGTTTTTATGACCTCAACAACCTCAGGCCATCTCATTTCAGCAGCTGAAAATGTCAGGAAAAAAGTCGGCTTTCCTAACTGTCTGACCATAGCATGGAGATCTTTCAGTGCCTTCCCAATAGGCTGGAGTACCTCTCAGAGGTTTCATGAAGCGTGTTGCATCTTTGTTATTTATCAGTCTCTCCACTTCGTCTTTATTTTGAAGCATTCTGTTACAAATTCTACGTCCATCCTTGGTGATTGCCTTACCTTTGCGCAATTGGATGGACATGCTGTTTGTAGCCATGTGTGTTCTGTTACAAACTGTGCAAAGAATAGGTAGCTTTGGTCAGTTGCAAACCGTGTATCTGCAGAGAACAGCCGTGTATTAAAATACATGCTTGGGGACAGTTTGACTTGTCTGGCTTCATCTAATGTGTTCTGTCCAGTTGGGAACTGCACAGGAAAGGCCATGGCTTCAAGTTTAGGAACAGAGAAGAAGCCAACAGGTCTATTTCCTTGGGCGGGTGCAATGCTAAATATTCCTTCACCATATGATAAAATGTCCTGTGCTATATCTGGTGGTTGCATACAGGTGTCTAGAACAAGACCAGGCGAAGTTCTTCCTTTTCTTTCTCCGTATCTTGTAAGGGCTCTCCATTTGACTGTTCAGGCTCCAATAGTTCGTTTACATCATGACATGGCTCAAGTATTCCAGCTGTTGTATCCTCAGTGGTTTTCTTTCTGGTACAATTTGGTTGTCGAAGTTTCTGGGCAGTGCATCTTGAATATCTGCATCAGCAGTGTCATGTTCCGTCTCGATTATCTGATTATTTGTGGGATCAGCAAAAGTAGCTCATCATCAATAGATACATCTTTGTATTCTGAATGCATCTCTTTAGCTTTGATAATCCTGCTAACACATTCTTCATGTTCACAGTGTAGAAGTGTTGGTATCTTTGAATCTGATGTTCTTTTCAGTTGTACCTGCAGGAGCTGGGCTTCATTGCTAGGTCTGGGAAGACAGTTTACTGTGGTTTCCACATCCGACGGTACACAAACAACAGCCCCATGTACGGCTCTTTGCTGTCCTTTTGTAATGCAATGATTTGGCAAACGGGAGAATTTTAGCAATCAGTTGTCGTTCTGTACATTTAATGACTCAGTTCAATTGAATGGGTGCTAGTGCTAATTGTTTGCCACTGCGATGGAAGGATCTTTCCTCGTTGTAGGTGGCTGTCACAGTTGTAGCAATCCACTCCTCATTCTGTGTTTGGGAAGTACAATTAGCTGAGCATCCCATCACAACATGGACAATTTTCCTGTCAAGCAAGTGTCAACAATGTGACTATTTTTAACATACTTTGATCTTTGCAGTGTTTAACTTGATTAGGAAACAGAGTTCTGTGGCACACTGTACAGACATGGTGCGTCCTAACTTAATTGTTTCACGAAAGCTAATGTGGCTGTGCATCACACTATTCACTACAAGCTGGGGCTGTGCTTCAGACTGTGGACCTGCTGGAATTGTTACTATCGTCTGTATTTCTTCTTTATTCTCTGCGCACACAACTTTTTATAAATGGCGAAAGATGCAGTGGTAGCCATTTTGTGTCTCTGGTACTCTGCACAGCGCTGTATATGGTGCAGTCTGAATTGTGAGTCATTATGATACCTGCATGAATTGATTTTTTTGTTTGTGCCTGTAGTTGGATCCGATGCATATTTTGTTCTATGTATTTTTTTCTGTCTGCTTTGAAGTCAGCATCCGTGTTGTACCTTTGGACCAGATATTGCTTCTGTCTGCTTTGAAAGTCAGCATCCGTGTTGTACCTTGGACCAGATATTGCTTCTGTCTGCTTTGAAAGTCAGCATCCGTGTTGTACCTTTGGACCAGATATTGCTTTGTCTGCTTTGAAAGTAGCATCGTGTTGTACTTTGGACCAGATATTGCTTCTGTCTGCTTTGAAAGTCAGCATCCGTGTTGTATCTTCGGAACACATATTGTTTCTGTCTGGTTCGAAGCTGGCATCTGTGTATATCTTCTGATAATGTAGTCTCTCTTTTTTGTTGAAAATGAGGATCATTTTGGTATCTCTTCACTTTGTGGGCTTTTATCTTCTCTTGAATATGAGGATTTGCATAATAACCTTTGGCTGACAACAGTTTTTGTTTACGCGATGACAGTTTTGAGCATATTGAGTTTTCACAGCCTGTAATTTTTTCATTCGAAATTCAGGAAAGCAGGCATATCGTTGCTTTTCGTGTCTTTTTTTGTTTATCTTCTTGCCAAGTCTTCAGATGAAGATTTTCTTTAGCTTTAGATGCTGCTTGTGACTTTGAGCTTGACGAATAGCTTTCCCACGCCGTCGTTTATTTAATCTGCATACATTTCTTGCTTTTTGGGGGGTTTATCTAGGACTTTATCGCTTTCATTATTGAGTTCGAGATTTTCTTGTTGTTCTGTTTGGATGTTGCTTGTTGGATCAACAGATGTTTCAAGTTGATGTTCACAAATTTGATTTGAAGCCATTTTGTCTTGTTGTGGGTTTAAAGCACTTTCTAACATTGTCATGTAGGTTTGGGCTGATTCTGGTTGAGGCACTTGCACAGTGGGATTTGTGATTTGTGGTTCATCATTTTGTGGTGATGTAGCTGTTGCTCCTGGTGTTGCTTGAGTTGACTGTGCAGGCTGTTCATTGTGAGTGCTGACTCTTTTGAAAGAAACAGGCACAAACTCATATCTTGCATACCTGCCTTGATTTTGGAAAAGGTTATGCAGGTGGTGATCAGGTCATTCACATGAGTGAAAGTGAGCATGACTGCTGTTCCATTTGGCTGGGGTAAACCTGCTGCACTTCTTGAATGTGAATCAAATATCCATACCTCCCAGATTTGTCACGGAAAACTGCAATGCACTGAGCGAAACCATGAGCAAAGCATAGTTCACATCTGTTGACAGACATACAAGGCGACTAGCAAGAGGCAACCACCATCCTTTCTTTGATAAGTTTTGTCCTCTGCTTTCAGGTATCCGTACCTTATGTTGTCCATTTTCACACTGTAGACATTATGTCAGCATGAACTTCTTTGGGCAGTCCTCCATGGTCAGATGATTTGTGTATAACGCCTCTCCTGCTGAAGATTTGTTTTAATCCAACAGTAGAGTGCATCTCCCTGTTCAAGCACCTTATCAAGTCGGGCTGTGTTGAACTGGTGTCCTCATTAAGGTAGGCCAGGAATGTGAGGGCATTACATGTGCACTGATGATTTCGAGAGAATTCTGTGTACCTTTCATCACTTTGACAATGAGTTGCACTGACACACCAGAAGTGCTGAACTGCGTTTCTCTGTAGCTCCTCTGTCAGTAGTTGTTCATTTGTGTTGTGGAAAGGCTGATCAAGGAATGGTAAGGTGACAGATGTTATTGTTTAGTATTTAATGATATGCATTTCACGGTGAGTAAAAACATATGTAACTCTTGGTACAATGATGTAAGACATTTTTAAGTGGCAATAGTTGTATAAATTTAGATTTTCTTGTAAAGTAAAAAAAATTTTTTTAACTATGGTAAAATAATGAAACAATGTTCAAGCCAAATTATATCACTCCTCAATCATATTACAGCATAATCTAAAGATACACAGCATCAGATAAGCCAGAAAGACAGTGACAGGAACAGTGAGAGAGAGCAGAGGTGGGAAGTAAAAATGATAAATATTTTAGATATCTGTAATTTGCTTTAGAGCTGTTTTTTAATGACCTTTTACAAGGTCATACCTGTACCTTCTGCTCCTCATATTTTAAAGCAGTTAATTTCTTTCAGTATAACACATTATTTTAGGTTGATGCGGGCCTTCAAACATCAACTAAATTGCAGCCTAAATACAAATATATGAAAGGAAATCCTGTTTACGTATTATTCGTAAGAGGATTTCAGATGCTCTTAAATTAGATGTAATTCAATCACTGATTTCAGATTAAACCAGATGGTTCTGTACATGTGCCATAAAAACACGTTTCATAGTTGTGTTACGTTTTGTAAAGAAATAACACAAAATTCAGTTACAGGTTAAATGTGATTGAAACAGAACACACTGACATTCATCTTGAGAAAAGATCAGTGTCACAAAATGTTTGTATTTATTTGCACTGCTTTCACTGTGGATGTCAATTTATCTGAAGCTTTAAGTATAAAATGGTATAAATGTTTTTTCAGAACAATAGATATAGAAACAGCTAAACAGACAGCTGTTGAGATGTCTGCATTTTAGGAGTCTGATGAAAGAAATTGACAAATGTACATGTTTAGTCTAACATTTTAGTATATTTAGTACGAGTTAGCAAGCACACTTAAGGTGAAAGACTAAATATCAACCCCGGTGACTATACATAGGGTTAGGGTTACCTTTTTAGGTGGAGAATTGATGCCGTGTGGAAATCATCGGTTGCCCAGACTCGTTTTGCTGGTGGACGAGTGTCTGAAATCTGATAATACAGTTAATCAAAATTAGAAAACCTACTAACAGATTTGAAATAGAGTGTAACACTGGATACTTTAAAGAAAACATGAAACAGTAGCGGTTACTAAACTTACAAAGCGATAAAAAAAAATTCCAGCTGTTTGCATAACTACTAAGAAATTTGAAAGTGAGTGTAACTTTAAAAACTTTAAACAAAACTAACAGAAGCGAGACAACAAAATTCTTACTGTTTACATAAGGCAAACATGTAACCATATGTCTTTAACATTTAATGGTAATGTAACTGTCCACTATAAATCCTTAATGGAGGAATACTGTTTTAAATTTACCTTGCTGCCTGGAGGACATAAGGAGGTGGGTCTATTCTCCGTTTCCAAGGACAAGCTGGCTGGTGCTGTCTGCTAACCCAGGCAAAAAAGAATATAATGTTAAGACATTAAGTGACCTGACACTTTAATTTCACTTTACAATGCAATGCATGCATGAACTGTTATGCCAGTTGGGTAACATTACAAGATAGAAATGGTCAACTGTATGGGTAAGTGTTATAGAAATATATTGTATGTGCTCACTACCACATCAGAATTACCTGTTCAGAGCTATGAAAAAAACAAACAAACAAAAAAAACAAAAAACACCCTTTGTCATATTTTCCTTTGTTTGGATAGAAATTAGACAAAATTGAGTTAGCAAACATGCTTTAAGTGAAAGACTACATATTAACTGTGGTTATAGACACCAAAGATCAGATATATACACACAGGTTATACACATGGGTGGTAGGGCTGCTCAATGAATCTACTTTTAATCAAAATTACGATCCGGGCTTTCAACGATCATTGAAAAGGAGTCGAGAGAATGAGTCGATTATTAGCACCTCCCTGGTGCTTTTTTCTCGCGCTGCTCCATGTGGCAAATCGAGCACACCTCTCTGCGTTTCGAACACGCATCACAACAATTAAGAGGAGCTAACAGAGGGAAGCTTGGAAAGCTAAGCAGAAGTTATTTGGAGAGGAGAGTGACTGCCGTTGGTTGAAAAGAGATTTAAAAAAAAAAAAAAAAAAAAAAAAAACTTTCAGTGGTGTGGAAACATTATGGGTTCGCGAAGTCAGACGTGGATCAAGTAGACATAGTGTGTAAAGTTTGCTACAATGTCGTACCTGCACCACGGAGCAACACTGTAAAGTTCACTAAACATACATGTTTACATTTTTCATTTATTTTTTATATTGTAAACATTTACACTGTTATCAGTATTTGCACACTATTTTATGACAATCTTTAAAGCCATTATTCAATACATTGTTATTGTTAAATAAATATTGTCAAATACTGGAGATCTAGATTTCAGTGAAAATAATCGTGATTATTATTTTGCCATAATCGAGCAGCCCTATGGGTGGGCATACCTTGTAATTTCTTAATAAAGGAATATTTTTGATATTTACCTTGGGACCTGGGAACATAAGGAGGTGGGTCTATCCTGTGTTTCCAAAGATAACCTGGCTGGTGCCGTCTGCTAACCCAGGAAAAGGGTATAGAAGACATTAAGTGACCTGACACATTCATTTCATTTAAATGTTCTGCATACCATGCACTGTTATGCCACGTGTGTGACATTATAACAAAAAAAATCCTAAACTGTATGGGTAAGTGTTCTTAATTGTCTCAAATGTGTTTCGAAAACTGTTCGACTGTCCGTGATCACTACCATATCCTCATTACCTGGTCAGATGGAAAACGACTGACTGCCTCATCTTGGTTGTGGCCAGTGAGCATTGGGACAGCAGGATCGACCAAGTCAAGTGGTTTCCAGCGCTTCTTTTGCGCCTGGGATCTTTTATTTTTTCTCGGCATCTGGTAGAATGTCAGCATAAAACAGAATATTAATTATTGGCATTTCAAGCAATTTGTTATTTTAACCCTCTGATACATTGATAGACAAGATGACTACAAGAACAAAAAAAAAAAAAAAAAAAAAAAAAAAAAAAAAATCTCTTTTCTTTAAATAGACATATTGATAGTGTCACTACCCGGTCTTAAGGCTTTGTTAAGTAAAGTTCCATAACAGTTTGTATATTGTAATTGGGAAAGTGATTACCTTGAAAGTTGGGAGGCAGATTTGTTGACCACGACAGTTAGTCCATTTTGGTGTACAGTAATTGGGAAAGTAATTACCTTGCAAAGCTGGGAGGCAGTGTTGTTGCTGAGACGCTGGTCGAATGCCAGCAGCAAGCAAACCCGGATGTTCACAGCTCACAGTTACCACCTCAAACTTTTCAAACAAATCTTACAAGAACAAAGTGATTGGCTTGCAAACATAGGAGACAGTCTTGTTGCCCACAACAGTTTTGTTATAGAGTAATTGGAAAATTGGGTACCTTGCAAGGCTGACAGGCAGTCTCGTTGCTGGGAGGCGGTCTTGTTGCTGAGGCTCTGGCAGAATGCCAGCTCCTGCTTTAACACCTTAAACTTTGCAAACAAATCTCACAGAACAATTAGCAAACTGATTGGCTTGTAACGCTGAAATGTACCTTGTACTGTCTGGTTTAGATTTCCTACTGAGAGACAAGAGGAACTTTACTGTTTGGAAGAGAGTAAAAACACTGTACCATCTAATCTTAAAAGTTTTAATTACAAACAACAGCTCTATTTTCTAGATATCACCTGAACACACACAGAAAATATAAGGGGGACACTTACCTTGGCTGAAGCAAGAGTTGAGGTATTAAAGACTGCTGTAGTTAACGCCTTATGAAGACAGAAAAAGAGGTGTGAAACGCGGGTACAACGAAGCTATTGATTCGGACGCGACAGTAGCCTGTTAAAAGTTTTAATTACAAACGATACCGCTGGAATACAGTCGAAAGCTGTGTCCCAAAACGTCGGCTGCATCCTCCAGAGGCCGCGTTTGAAGGCCAATTACGTCACAGCCAGGCGACAAAGGCTGTCGAAGGACCGGCCCCACGTAGACCGCGAAGGCCGGGTCCTCCGAAGGATGCAGTCATTTTGTACATATTAGCGTCCAAACATAGAAAATTCCTTTCAAAGTCAATGTCAAACGAGGGCCAAAGAGGCTTAGCTATGCTCAATATCCGCTAGCTAGCTTTAGCACAGTGCCGAAATCCAGACAAAGAGCTAACCCAGAAACACACGAAAAAAAATCTTTCAAACCTACATTTCAAAGCAGAGGGACGCAGATACGCTTAAATTAGCCGATCAGCGTCTAACCACAGTCATTTTGTACATATTAGCGTCCAAACATAGAAAATTCCTTTCAAAGTCAATGTCAAACGAGGGCCAAAGAGGCTTAGCTATGCTCAATATCCGCTAGCTAGCTTTAGCACAGTGCCGAAATCCAGACAAAGAGCTAACCAGAAACACACGAAAAAAAATCTTTCAAACCTACATTTCAAAGCAGAGGGACGCAGATACGCTTAAATTAGCCGATCAGCGTCTAACCACAGTCATTTTGTACATATTAGCGTCCAAACATAGAAAATTCCTTTCAAAGTCAATGTCAAACGAGGGCCAAAGAGGCTTAGCTATGCTCAATATCCGCTAGCTAGCTTTAGCACAGTGCCGAAATCCAGAGAAAGAGCTCACCCAGAAACACACGAAAAAAATCTTTCAAACCTACATTTCAAAGCAGAGGGACGCAGATACGCTTAAATTAGCCGATCAGCGTCTAACCACAGTCATTTTGTACATATTAGCGTCCAAACATAGAAAATTCCTTTCAAAGTCAATGTCAAACGAGGGCCAAAGAGGCTTAGCTATGCTCAATATCCGCTAGCTAGCTTTAGCACAGTGCCGAAATCCAGACAAAGAGCTAACCCAGAAACACACGAAAAAAAATCTTTCAAACCTACATTTCAAAGCAGAGGGACGCAGATACGCTTAAATTAGCCGATCAGCGTCTAACCACAGTCATTTTGTACATATTAGCGTCCAAACATAGAAAATTCCTTTCAAAGTCAATGTCAAACGAGGGCCAAAGAGGCTTAGCTATGCTCAATATCTGCTAGCTAGCTTTAGCACAGTGCCGAAATCCAGACAAAGAGCTAACCCAGAAACACACGAAAAAATCTCTTTCAAACCTACATTTCAAAGCAGAGGGACGCAGATACGCTTAAATTAGCCGATCAGCGTCTAACCACAGTCATTTTGTACATATTAGCGTCCAAACATAGAAAATTCCTTTCAAAGTCAATGTCAAACGAGGGCCAAAGAGGCTTAGCTATGCTCAATATCCGCTAGCTAGCTTTAGCACAGTGCCGAAATCCAGACAAAGAGCTAACCCAGAAACACACGAAAAAAAATCTTTCAAACCTACATTTCAAAGCAGAGGGACGCAGATACGCTTAAATTAGCCGATCAGCGTCTAACCACAGTCATTTTGTACATATTAGCGTCCAAACATAGAAAATTCCTTTCAAAGTCAATGTCAAACGAGGGCCAAAGAGGCTTAGCTATGCTCAATATCCGCTAGCTAGCTTTAGCACAGTGCCGAAATCCAGACAAAGAGCTAACCCAGAAACACACGAAAAAAAATCTTTCAAACCTACATTTCAAAGCAGAGGACGCAGATACGCTTAAATTAGCCGATCAGCGTCTAACCACAGTCATTTTGTACATATTAGCGTCCAAACATAGAAAATTCCTTTCAAAGTCAATGTCAAACGAGGCCAAAGAGGCTTAGCTATGCTCAATATCCGCTAGCTAGCTTTAGCACAGTGCCGAAATCCAGAGAAAGAGCTCACCCAGAAACACACGAAAAAATCTCTTTCAAACCTACATTTCAAACCAGAGGGAGAGAGATACACTTACCTTGTAAAAGCTTACGGGTGTCTTAGTAAACACTTCAGAAAATCCCTGTAAGTTCAATTCCAAAGCGGAGGAGGGGGGGAAAGACGCGTTACCACCGAAGAGATAGCGACGCTGTCTCAGAAAAGCACGTTTACGGTCAATTTCAAAGCGGAGGAGGAGCGAAGAGACGCGCCGTTGATAGTGTCGTCATTGCTTAGTGTCGTCATTGCTACCCAAATAAGGGTAGACAGGCCGTACCACTCCGGACATACCACTAGAGAGAGCCAACACACCACAAATGAAGTTTGAAATTTGTTTCAATGGGACCAAAAGATGGCGCCAACACACCACAAATGAAGTCTGTTTATTTGGCGCCAAAAGATGAATTGGCCTAAATTTGCACTAAAATATTAATATTTAAAAACTATAAAAGTTATAAACACCAAAAGTCATAACATAGTAGTCCAGCTCCAGCCGCACAAAATGATCTAACATATGTAACCCTAATGTCAAAACTGTTTGGCAGAGGAGCGCGGGAAAATTTTCACTAAAATATTAATATTTAAAAAACTATAAAATTCATAAACACCAAAAGTCATAGCACACCATTCCAGATCCGGCCGCACAAAATGAGGTAACATATATGAAGCTTGTCTCAAAACTGCGGGGCGAGATTCGCTGCAAAATTTCAGGCGGAAACTGGAGAATAATAATAATAACTAGAAAGCGAAAATTTCTGAAGAAATTTTATGTGTGCCTATGCCGCTGCTAATCTGTGTAGTTTGCCATTCTTACGGCTGCTTAGGGCAAAACTCAGAAGAGCAGCCATTCTCCACCATGAACTATGGTAAAAACAAACACCGCTCACACTTCACAGATGACAGCTTACAGTTTTGTGTAAAGATGAAGTTGCTTTGTACAGCCCCGATTTGCAGACGCTGTGCACAGAGGTTCATGAGCAGAAGTCCCCATTGTAGCACGGCAGACCCGACAATGTTTGCATGAACACGCTTTGAAGCATTACGTTATGGACCACTTTTCACACATGGTTGGTGTACCCACACAACCGGCTGTAGCTTTTCAACTTACACACACCCAAAAAACAGCCGAGAGAGCACAGACAACGCCCGTGAGGCGTGATTGCAGATGCCGCTCAGGTGGGTCCACCTCCCCTGCAGCGGCACTGCAGACCACGCCCGCCACACACATCAAACACGTAAAATAAATATTTATGCACTTTCGCATTCACTTTTGTCTTTTGTTATTTTTACACAGTGTTCTGAATGATGAGCAATGGTCTACAGCCAATCTTGTGTATTATTATACAAACTTTGGTTGTAAGATTCAGATAACTATTTAATAAAAGCTAAATATTTTATATGAGAGTAAGAAAGAAAAGTATATCTTTGTGTCCACCTTTCTCTGTTAATGGCCTACCTGGCCCCCTGGCAAAAGCTTTGCTAGATCCGCCCCTGCACAGTTACCAGCTGTCAGCTACACAAAAAAAGGAGCTTGCTGTTTACAGGGAGTGCAGAATTATTAGGCAAATGAGTATTTTGTCCACATCATCCTCTTCATGCATGTTGTCTTACTCCAAGCTGTATAGGCTCGAAAGCCTACTACCAATTAAGCATATTAGGTGATGTGCATCTCTGTAATGAGAAGGGGTGTGGTCTAATGACATCAACACCCTATATCAGGTGTGCATAACTATTAGGCAACTTCCTTTCCTTTGGCAAAATGGGTCAAAAGAAGGACTTGACAGGCTCAGGAAAGTCAAAAATAGTGAGATATCTTGCAGAGGGATGCAGCAGTCTTAAAATTGCAAAGCTTCTGAAGCGTGATCATCGAACAATCAAGCGTTTCATTCAAAATAGTCAACAGGGTCGCAAGAAGCGTGTGGAAAAACCAAGGCGCAAAATAACTGCCCATGAACTGAGAAAAGTCAAGCGTGCAGCTGCCAAGATGCCACTTGCCACCAGTTTGGCCATATTTCAGAGCTGCAACATCACTGGAGTGCCCAAAAGGACAAGGTGTGCAATACTCAGAGACATGGCCAAGGTAAGAAAGGCTGAAAGACGACCACCACTGAACAAGACACACAAGCAGAAACGTCAAGACTGGGCCAAGAAATATCTCAAGACTGATTTTTCTAAGGTTTTATGGACTGATGAAATGAGAGTGAGTCTTGATGGGCCAGATGGATGGGCCCGTGGCTGGATTGGTAAAGGGCAGAGAGCTCCAGTCCCACTCAGACGCCAGCAAGGTGGAGGTGGAGTACTGGTTTGGGCTGGTATCATCAAAGATGAGCTTGTGGGGCCTTTTCGGGTTGAGGATGGAGTCAAGCTCAACTCCCAGTCCTACTGCCAGTTTCTGGAAGACACCTTCTTCAAGCAGTGGTACAGGAAGAAGTCTGCATCCTTCAAGAAAAACATGATTTTCATGCAGGACAATGCTCCATCACACGCGTCCAAGTACTCCACAGCGTGGCTGGCAAGAAAGGGTATAAAAGAAGAAAAACTAATGACATGGCCTCCTTGTTCACCTGATCTGAACCCCATTGAGAACCTGTGGTCCATCATCAAATGTGAGATTTACAAGGAGGGAAAACAGTACACCTCTCTGAACAGTGTCTGGGAGGCTGTGGGTGCTGCTGCACGCAATGTTGATGGTGAACAGATCAAAACACTGACAGAATCCATGGATGGCAGGCTTTTGAGTGTCCTTGCAAAGAAAGGTGGCTATATTGGTCGCTGATTTGTTTTGTTTTGTTTTGAATGTCAGAAATGTATATTGTGAATGTGGAGATGTTATATTGGTTTCACTGGTAAAAATAAATAATTGAAATGGGTATATATTTGTTTTTTGTTAAGTTGCCTAATAATTATGCACAGTAATAGTCACCTGCACACACAGATATCCCCCTAAAATAGCTCAAACTAAAAACTACTTCCAAAAACATTCAGCTTTGATATTAATGAGTTTTTTGGGTTCATTGAGAACATGGTTGTTGTTCAATAATGAAATTATTCCTCAAAAATACAACTTGCCTAATAATTCTGCACTCCCTGTATGAGAGTAAGAAAGAAAGGTATATCTTGTGTCCACCTTTCTCTGTTAACGCCCTACCTGGCCCCTGGCAAAAGCCTTGCTAGATCCGCCCCTGCACAGTTACCAGCTGTCAGCTAAATAAAAAAGGAGCTTGGTGTTATTTCTCTCAGAAACAGTTCATAACTTCCCTTCAACTCATTCATGTCACCTAAAAAAAGGTAAACCTGTTTCTCCATCACCAGTTCAGCTCTGATGATTCAGTAAGGTCATCTCCTGGTTTCGACCAGTCGCTTCTACAGCTGTGGCTCCAGCAAACATCAGCTGATACTAGAAATTAAAAGCAAATGAATTCTAACAACAGCTGATCAAGCTTAAACGTGCTGCTGTGTTTAGCGCGATAAACAAGAGCGAAAAGCCGATCGTTGATCAGTTTCATGATTGAAGTTGCAACAGGCAGAGAATGACAGGGGAGGCTTCGTAACGACAGAATAAATCGTAATATTTTCTCTGAATGTGGCACGATTCCGTTTGTACGGCAACTCTACGAACTAACCATTATGAATAAAATAAAGTCCAACGTCAGTAACTTAGCACGCACACAGCTGTATATAAACTCCCGTCGTGCTAGCTAGCACGCAGTACGATTGTAAAAAGTCAGCACAACGAAAATAAACTACACCTAAACTCTGTTTATATCTGACCCAAATAGAGTGCAGTTCATAACTTCTTACCTGAAATTCAGTTCACCTCACGCTCCTGCCTTCGGTTTCCAGCATCATTGGCCCATATAAATGAAAAATAAGTCCAGCTAAACGCAGACCCTTGGCGAGCGATCGGTGTTGACACGACTTTCTGCCGCTTCACTATAAGCCAAACCTGGGTGCTTTTCACGAAGGGTCGCTAGCGGCTACGCTAGCGCTACGCTAGCGGCTACGCTAGCTAGCTAGCCGGCTATCAATAACACGTAAGAGAATATGGGATGTCTTGATAAACGAGCAGATATTTGAAGTTACACACCTACATTCTCGCCTGAAAATATCTTAAAAGTTTATTTTGACCTAGAAACACGAAAAAAAGCATTATAGAATCCAAGTGGTGTCCGCATTGTTCACTGGCAGAGGCTAGCGGCGCTAGCTAGCTAGCCGGCTATCAACACACGTAAGAAAATATGGATGTCTGATAAACGAGCAGATATTTGAAGTTTACACACCTACATTCTCGCCTGAAAATATCGTAAAGTTTATTTTGACCTAGAAAACCAAAAAGCATTATAGAATCCAAGTGGTGTCCGCCATTGTTTCACTGGCAGAGGCGTGCTATGAATTGTGGGATATGGAGTTTTCGACAAGAATAAAAGTTT
>NW_020327449.1:0-17112 GCF_001858045.2 Oreochromis niloticus | reverse complement strand
ATTTGTAATTGTGTCACTGTTATACTTTTTTTGCTGATTTTTTTCATTTAACAATTACATTTGAGGACCTTAGCATGTTCAGGATTCTTTCAGCTGTCCATTTGCTTTTCCAATTTTTCTATTTAAGTTATTACTATTGTGTTGAGTCATAGCATTTCTGCTGCTTTTCAGTATTTTGTGCTAAATACAGCATTTCTGCAAAGTCATACTATGTCTGCTATTTTAATGAGATTTGTGCTAAATATAGTGTTTCTGCTATTTCTGCCAAATATAGTATTTTTGATTAATTAGGGTTTTTCTACCAAATCATAGTACAGTTTTACTGCTTTTTATAGGATTTTTAGAGGATATTTATATTGCTTAATATATATTTCTGCTTTTTATAGGATTTTGCTTAATATAGTTTTTCTAAAAAATGTAGTATTTATGCTTAATCATACTATTTCTATATATTTCTGCCAGGTCCCCAGGCAGCTAATCCTCTGTGAGGACTGATACATACAAATACATATCAGGGCCTGCACGGCTTCCCAGCCAGCCAATCATATCTGAGGTCTGCCCTTTCTTCTCTCGTCATATCTCAGCGACAGATTACAAAGAGCAATGCAAATCACAGTCAAAGTACACGAAAGTACGCTGATTCACCCAGTACAAGAATTATGCTTCTAGTCCACCTAGTTTGAGTTACACGACGTTTGTAACTCCAAAAAACGGCGTTTTTTCGCCTCTCACCGCAATCTAATTCTGACTGCTCATCACCCTGTTTTCCAGGCGCTCGCTCTCCCCAGTGGCGCAGTTGGTAATGACACAGGCTGCAACCCAAAGGTCGTGGTTCAATTCCACCTTGGTCAACATGTTTTTTCCCTACAAATTAATACACTGTCACAGACCACTAATTCATATTGATCATTATTACAATTCTGCAAACTTTATGATTACCAGCTTTTCTAATATGGACCTCAGATTCTTGTTTACACTTCATGGCACAAATACTGTTCCCTTTAGGCTCGTGTATGGTGTGTGTCTATCAATATTCTCCCTTTTTAAAGTATTACTCCTCCATAATTGATTTCTGTTAAATTAAAGTACTTTACTACATCTAGTACTTCTGCTCAATCATAGTATTTGCCAAATCATGGTTTTGTGCCAAATCATAATATTGTGTTATGTTATAGTATTACTACTAAGTGGAGGAATTTCTGTCATGTTACAGTATATGTGCTGATTACAGTATTTCTGTATAATAGAATTTTGGCAAATCTCAGACCAACACAAAGTCTGGAAACTCTGCATAGAAAGTCAATGGAGAGCTTGTTCAAAATCACCGCTGGATTTCTCTAATGAGAGGCATTTCAAATCGTCATATCTCCTTAACGCAGCAAAGTTACGACATGAGCTTGTGCCAATATATCTCAGACACTCCTGACGCTCACAATTCAAGAATTTCTTTCTCACCTATTACCATTGCCATGAATTGGTTTGTTGAGGTAGGAAATTCGTCCCTCGCTCAGATTTCTTCAGATTTCAAACTCTGGAAATGAGGCACTTTTTCTCCCGTCATATCTTTGATGGATTCCACAGAGACCTGAAAATTCCATGACTGTTCACCAAAGCCTGCTGTCTCTACGGTGAAAGAATGATATCGATACTCCAAATAGATTTGAGTTACAAAGCATGTTTGAGGGCAAGTCAAGGCAGTTTTCGCTTTGCCTCTACTCAGTTATGGGCATTAGAAGTCAAATATCTTCAATAATTCATATTTCAAGATAAATTGTCAACACTTGAAGATTCCCCCATCTCTTCTGAACACAACGGTCTAAGAATGACGTTCTAGCCCCTACGGTAGGAAATTATGGCCATTGTTTGAGAGGAATCCTCACTATGAGAAATTCACTGCAGAAATCCTGTCTCTGTGCTCTGTGTGTGTAAAAACGGCTGCACCTGTTTTGGCGGGAAAAAAGTACACAGCCTCTCTGATTGGTGGATTCAAATTTAGCAGCTCCAGCTGCTTGTCTGACCTAGAAACTTGATTTTCTCTCTCTGTGTGTGTGTGTGTGTGTGAGACAGAGAGAGAGAGAGAGAGAGGGCGAGAGAGAGTTTTTATGGGAGCATCTTATTGTATGATTAAATTCAATATATTTAGACTGGTGACTGAATTTGATCCTGTGTGTGTCTCTCTGGCTTGTGGGACTTTTTGCAGCTGTCCATTTTGCTTTCCAATTTTTCTATTTAAGTTATTACTATTGTGCTAAGTCATAGCATTTGGCTGCTTTTCAGTATTGTGCTAAATACAGCATTTCTGCTAAATCATACATTTCTGCTATTTTATAAGATTTGCTAAATACAGCATTTGTGCTAAATCATACTATTTCTGCTATTTTATAGGATTGTACTTAATATAATATTTCTGCTTAATTATAGTATTTCTGCCATTTATAGTATTTGTGCTAAACATAGTATTTTACTAAATGCAGTATTTCTGGGTAATCATTGTATTTCTATATATTTCTGCCAGGTCCCCAGGGAGTCAGTCCTAATATTCAAATTTACATATCAGGACCTGGACGGCTTCCCAGCCAGCCAATCATATCTGAGTCCTGGCACATTCAAATTTGCATTTTGGGACCTTCATGGCTTCTCAGCCAGCCAATCATATCTGAGTCCTGGCACATTTAAATTGCATATTGTGCCTTCATGGCTTCCCAGCCAGCCAATCATATCTGAGTCCTGGCACATTCAAATTTGCATATTGTTGCCTTCATGGCTTCCCAGCCAGCCAATCATATCTGAGTCCTGGCACATTCAAATTTGCATATGGACCTTCATGGCTTCTCAGCCAGCCAATCATATCTGAGTCCTGGCACATTCAAATTTGCATATTGTTGCCTTCATGGCTTCCCAGCCAGCCAATCATATCTGAGTCCTGGCACATTCAATTTGCATATTGGACCTTCATGGCTTCCCAGCAGCCAATCATATCTGAGTCCTGGCACATTTAAATTTGCATATTGGGACCTTCGTGGCTTCTAAGCCCACCAATTATCTATGTCATATATCTCTAATATTTCATATTTTATTTTAAATGGTCAGCATTTCAAGATTCCCCTATGTCTTCTGATAAAATGGTCTAAGAATGACTGTTTAGCCCCTACGGTTAGAAATTTATGGCTGTTTGTTTGAGGGGAATTCTCACTATGAAAATAGACTGCAAAAATCCTGTCTCTCTCTGTGCTGCAGTGTAAAAGCCTGCACTTAGTGAACCAGTTTTGGCGGGAAAAAGCACACAGCCTCTCTGATTGGTGGATTCAAATTGAGAAGCTCACAGCTGTTTGACTGACCTAGAAACATGCTGTTAACAGCCCCTGTTCACTTGCTGATGCTGCTGTCTGTCTGTCTGTCTGTCTGTCTGTCATTTAAATTCAATATATTTAGACTGGTTGACTGAATTTGATCCTGTGTGTGTCTCTCTGTGCATGTGTGTTTCCATATGTTTCCATATTTGTAATTGTGTGACTGTTATACTTTTTTTTGCTGATTTTTTTTCATTTCACAATTACATTTGAGGGACCCTTAGCATGTTCAGGATTTTTTCAGCTGTCCATTTTGCTTTTCCAATTTTTCTATTTAAGTTATTACTATTGTGCTAAGTCATAGCATTTCTGCTGCTTTTCAGTATTTGTGCTAAATACAGCATTTCTGCTAAATCATACTATTTCTGCTATTTCATAAGATTTGTGCTAAATATAGTGTTTCTGCTAAAAAATAGTATTTCTGCCAAATATAGTATTTTGATTAATTATAGTTTTTCTACCAAATCATAGTACAGTTTTACTGCTTTTTATATGACTTCTAAGACAACCAATCATATCTGAGGCCTGGCACATTCAAATTTGCATATTGGGGCAATCATGGCTTCTAAGACAACCAATCATCTATGTCATATATCTATGATATTTCATATTTTTATTTTAAATGGTCAACATTTCAAGATTCTCCCATGTCTTCTGAATAAAATGGTCTAAGAATGACTGTTTTAGCCCCTACGGTTAGAAATTCATGGCTGTTTGTTTGAGGGGAATTCTCACTATGAGAAATAGACTGCAAAAATCCTGTCTCTCTCTGTGCTGCATGTGTAAAAGCCTGCACTTGGTGCACCAGTTTTGGCGGGAAAAAGCACACAGCCTCTCTGATTGGTGGATTCAAATTTAGCAGCTCCCAGGCTTGCAAGACTGACCTAGAAACATGCTGTTAACAGCCCCTGTTCACTTTCTGCTGCTGCTGCTGCTGGTGTGTGTGTGTGTGTGTGTGTGTGTGTGAGAGTGTGTGTGTGTGTGTGAGAGAGAGAGAGAGAGAGAGAGAGAGAGAGAGATACACAGAAAGACCCTTTTTAGGGTAGCATCTCATTGTTGGATAAAAATGTAATATATTCAGACTGGTTGACTGGCATAGACCCTGCCTGTGTGTCTCTCTCTGTACATTTGTGTATCTATATTTGATTTCTTATGTATCTGTTGACTGTTCTTATTTGTTTTTCTTCTAAATGTATTTTTGTTTTATTTTTTCACAGGTGAATAACAAATAGTTTTCATCGAACTTAACCATGTTCCTTTTTATTCAGCTTGTCATTTTACCTTTCCAATATTTTCACTTAAGTTATTACTATTCCGCTCAATCACAGTATCTCTTCTAAATCATTGTTATTAAGCTATATTGTAGGATTTCTGCTAAATCATAGTATTTCCACTATATTATATTTTTCTTTCTAAATATAGCATTTCTGGTATAGAATAGTATTTCTGCTATGTTATAATATTTGTGCTAAACTGGAGTATTTTTGTTAAAACATAGTATTCATATAAAATTAAAATATTCATAGTAAATTACAGTGTCTCTGGTAAATCACAGCATTTCTGCTATGTTGTACTGTTTTTCTAAATCATAGTATTTCTGTAATGTTTAAGAATGTTTGGCTAAATATATTCTTTCTGTTATCTTATACAATTTCTCCTAAATTCTTGTATTTTTGACAAGTTATCGTGTTTCTGGTAAGTTACAATATTTCTGCTAAGTTCTGCTATGCTATTGTATTTCTGCCAAGTATTATGTTTCCTCTAAGATATTGCAGTTCTGCTAAGTCACTACATTTTAGCAAAGTTCCTTTGCTTCTGCACAGTTTTTACAATTTCTGCAACTTTTCAGCTTTTTCAGCTAGTTTCAGCAGACAGCTTCAGCTTTAAAGCATCCACACTGCATTTTCGCAGGAAATGCAAATTTTTCTAGTTATTCTAGTTGCCACTTTTGCACTTTTTTTTGGCACTTAACTACTTTCACAATTTTCAGCCGATTTTCACCGTTCAAATTTTAAACTATTCTGCTATTTCTGCTAGTGATGGCTATGACTTTTGGTATTTTTAACTCTTATACTTTTTTAAAATATTAAGCTTTTTTCCTTTAATTTGTCCCATTGAAATGAATGGGAAATTTCCGCAATTCTGCTAAAACTTGCTTGTTTTTGAAACTTAACTACTTTCTCATACTTTCACCTAGAACAACCATTCAAACTTTAAAATGTTCACAAATTTTTCTGCTACTCTTGAATGATTCAGCTTTTTCATATCTGTTACCGTTTTCATCTTATCCCTCTTCAAGTTTTGAGTTTCATTTGTGTGATTTTTCACAAAATACATGCGTTGTTATGGTTGCTATGCACTTGGCTTTCAGTGTGCCACTGAAGGTTTTGCAGTCTTCTCTTCATGTCCGAACAACTTCTTGCTACTTGCTCAATTTTCAATTAACTTCCACAAATTATACATCAAAACGTAGGTATTTTTGCTGGCTTTCAGAAAATGTCACTATCATTGTTGTGGGATTTATAGAATTTTGGCAAATCTCCTCAGACCAACACAAAGTCTCAAAACTCTCCATAGAAAGTCAATGGAGAGTTTGTTCAAAACCACCGCTTGATTTCTGTAATGAGAGGCATTTTCGAATCGTCATATCTCCCCAACGAAGCGAAGTTAAGACATGAGGCTTGTGCCAATATATCTTCAGACACTCCTGACGCTCACAATTCAAGAATTTTTTTCTCATCTATTACCATTTGGCCATGAATTGGGTTTGTTTGAGGGTAGGAAATTTGTCCCTCGCTCAGATTTCTTCAGATTTCAAACTCTTGAAATGAGGCACTTTTTTCTCTCGTCATATCTTTTTGATAGATTTCCACAGAGACCTGAAAATTTCCATGACTGTTCACCAAAGCCTGCTGTGTCTTACGGTGAAACAATGATATCTATACTCCAAATAGATTTAGAGTTAGAAAGTGTTGTTTGAGGGCAAGTCAAGGCAGTTTTCGCTTTGCCTCTACTCAGTTATGGTGCATTATAAGTCAAATATCTTCAATAATTCATATTGTAATGATAAATTGTCAACACTGTAAGATTCCCCCATCTCTTCTGAACAAAACGGTGTAAGAATGACCGTTCTAGCCCCTACGGTTAGGAAATTATGGCCATTTGTTTGAGAGGAATCCTCACTATGAGAAATTCACTGCAGAAATCCTGTCTCTGTGCTCTGTGTGTGTAAAAACGGCTGCACCTGTTTTGGCGGGAAAAAGTACACAGCCTCTCTGATTGGTGGATTCAAATTTAGCAGCTCCCAGGCTGCTTGACTGACCTAGTTGCTCTTCTCTCCCTGTGTGTGTGTGTGTGTGTGTGTGTGTGTGTGTGTGTGTGTGTGTGTGTGTGTGACAGAGAGAGAGAGAGAGAGAGAGAGAGAGAGAGAGAGAGAAAGCCTTTTTATGGGATGATCTCATTGTAAGATTCAAATTCAATATATTTAGACTGGTTGACTGAATTTGATCCTGTGTGTTTCTCTGTGCTTGTGTGCTTCCATATGTGTCCATATTTGTGATTGTGTGACTGTTATACTTTTTTTTGCTGATTTTTTTTCATTTAACAATTACATTTGAAGGATCCTTAGCATGTTCAGCATTTTTTCAGCTGTCCATTTTGCTTTTCCAATTTTTCTATTTAAGTTATTACTATTGTGCTAAATCATATTATTTCTGCTATTTTATAAGTTTTGTGGTAAATATAGTATTTCTGCCAAATATGGTATTTCTGATTAATTATAGTTTTTCTACCAAATCATAGTACAGTATTTCTGCTTTTTATAGGATTTGTACTTAATATAGTATTTCTGCTTAATTATTGTATTTCTGCCATTTTATAGTATTTGTGCTAAAACATATTATTTCTACTAAATGCAATATTTCTGGGTAATCATAGTATTTCTATATATTTCTGCCAGGTCCCCAGGGAGTCAATCCTCTGTGAGGACTGTAATATTCAAATTTACATATCAGGACCTGCACGACTTCACAACCAGCCAATCATATCTGAGGTCTGAGACATTCAAATTTACAAATCAGGGCCTGTACGGCCTCCCAGCCAGCCAATCATGTCTGAGGACTGAGGCATTCAAATTTGCATATTGGGGTCTTCATGGCTTCTAAGCAGACCAATCATCCATGTCATATATCTCTAAAAAAATCATATTTTTATTTTAAATTAATTTAATAGACAACACTTGAAGATTCCCCCATCTCTTCTGAACAAAACGGTGTAAGAATGACCGTTCTAGCCCCTACGGTTAGGAAATGTACACACAGCACACAGTTCGACACATAACACAACAGCAGAGAGAGCACAGACTTTAAGGTGCCGAGGCATGATTGCAGATGACGTCAGGTGCGATCACCTCTCTTGCAGCGGCACTGCAGGCCACATAAATTATTTATGTAGATATTTTGCGAATATTTGTTATTCATTTTTTAAGAGCATAGTGCTATTTTCCAATTATTTCTTTAAATTCAGGTCAAGGTTCTATATGCCCCGAAAGCCCAAAGGTGATATAAGGATCAGTTTTTGTTTGATACATGGACAATTCAAGTTCAGCTTTTTAATTCTTTTAAGAGAGACCTTCGACTGGATGCTTTTATTTTTTGTTATTTTTTAAGAGTTCAAAATGTCCATTACATGAATAAAATTTCATTTACTTTGTAGCATTTCATGGATTTCATACACAACACACTATAGTTGTTTATACAAAGCATAAAGGTAAAAAACAATGTGTGCAGTGTTATCTTCATTTTAGATGTCAAAAAGTATTTGTGGCTCCCAGTGTTTTCTTTTCCGTGCAAACCGGGTCCAAATGGCTTTTTGGGTCTGTTGGGAACGAAGTATTATTTTTTGTCATTTTTGTTATTTCCATTTATTATTTATTTTTATTAATTCTATTTTTATTATTTTGTTATTTCTGTTATTACTGTCATTACTGTTGCATCATAATCATGTAATATATATGGTTATAGCCTTTATTACAGGTCCAGTAAAAAGAACCACTTTAAACTGTGGATGTTAATGTTAATGTTAATGTTTATGCAGACTGCAGGGTGAAAGAGTAACTCCAAAATGAGACAGGAAGTTATAGGCTTTTGAAGTTGCAGGCTTTGCAAAAGTGAAACCAAAACCAGAGTCTGAGTTTGTATAATGAGTTTATACATTTTACATAGAAGTTAAGATCATCACAACACAGGATGGCCTTAGCCTGGTTGCCTAAGTGAGGTCAACTAAGGTGCAGAGAGCAGATGCACACTCTGTGCACGCGCAGAGACATACACACACACACTGTTAGGGTGTAGGTGAAAGTTGACTGATGAAGCAGTAGATGCACGATGCGAGAGCTGAGCTGGCTTACGGGAAACCACCGGGGAGAAGATGGAAGCCAGTGTACTTTTAATTGGGCCTTAGGTTGTCGAACAGAACATTTGTGGTTTTGAAGCTGATGTATGTGATGACGCAATGAGGGGGCGTCACTAAATATACTCTGATGCATATAAAACTGTATTTTGATGTTAGGAGGATGAGATTGTGGGGCTGTCTGCTTACGGAGTCCGCTCATTCTCCCACGCGTGTCATTTCATTAAAATCATCGTCTTTACCCTTTGGACCAATGTGGTTACTTGCATTCCTCCTGTGTTTCCTTCCCTATATTTTTGAACCTTAACAGGTCTTAAATGTTGCTGACCCCTGGTTTAGATGATTGTCTTTAAAACCCTCACTGAAGAGTCTTGCTGGAGACAGCCACACATTTACCTCACTGCAGCAGGGGTGAAGAAGTGGGTGCAAGTCCATTTAGGTCAGAATTCATATGATTACAACCAATACATATTAGAATAAAATAAATAAATGTGCAATGAACATGTCAGGAGTGCTGTTAAAAAGTCTCATGGCAGTGGGGTTAAAGGACCTCTTGAACCTCTGATTCCTGCAGTGCAGTGAGGTGAGCCTCTGAAGCTCCTACTGTCCTGTGAGGATGCTCAGGTGAACATCAACACCAGCCCCTTGGTGTTGTTGTTCAGGAGAAGACGGTTCTTATTACTCCAGCCAGTTAAATAAATTTATCATAATACACTACATTTTAACATAATGACCTTATATTTATTTATGACTTTTAACCATTACTTCAAATTCAAATAATCCTGTTTGAAATATTGATTCAACTTATAGAATTAAATTTCTGCTAGTTGTTTTCTGTTGCAAAGAAATCTAGTATAATAATATTTAAATTTACATATATATCTTTCACGTTTTCAATGCCAATTTTGTGTAATAACGGAGTTTCCCACTACCCGTGAATGCCTCTTTTTTTACGTCGCCGGCTCACTCCTCCATCTCCGCCCACTCTCTGCTGATCCCTGCCGGCCCGGTAAGCTGCTCTGCTTCTCTTCTCTGAAATTAAATGTCTATAAGCTGTTTGAGTGATTTACCGAGTTGTTGTCTGTGACTTGTAAAGCCAGTGAAAGTATAAGTCATATTAAAGTAACACAATGGCTGCTTTTTTTTAGTGAAATGTTGTAATTTTAGTATTTAAACAAGTATTGGTAAGCTAGCCCTAACAACCTAAGCGCTAACGCCTAGCGGTCCTAAAGGCCCAGTGTGAAATTAATATGGTTCATTTGATTGTATAATACAGTTATTGTGTGGTTTTATTTGGTTCATTCGGTGTGTTAGTGCTTCTGAGTCTCTTAGGGAAGCTGTCTTTCTCCTCTTCACAAATCAGTCAGTTAAAACGGCCTCATTCTTTAGGTTGTAAGGTAATGAGCCACCATTTTAGAGCCACTGATTAGCTGTTGAAGCAGCAGGGTCGGCAACTTCAAAGGAGACATTTTACCGCCTCTGACTGAAAGCCACTTAAATGGCGCTATGAAAGTATGCTTCTAGCTCAGATTAACAAAAGTAGGACGATTTGCCGCTAAATTTTAGCTGTTTAAGAATGCTTGTAGGTGACATTCACAAAGGTAGGATGGTTTGGCAGTGAATGCTATCGGCCAGCATTTTTTTTTAGCTAATATTCACAAAGGTAGGACGGTTTGCCACTGAATTTCGTGTTGTGCGCATGCGCAGACACAACGGTAGGATGGATTCCCAGAACACCGGGAGAAAAAGAGTCACGTGCCTGTGCGGATGTGTATGTGTTGTGGGTTAATTAACAGAAGGGAGAGAGAGTGAGGATAAAACACATAATATAAGAATAATAACATCTCTTAACAAGAAGAAGTTTTTTTTTAAATTAATTAATTTTAGTTTTTTAGTAAATTTTTAAGAACTGTTTAACACTTGTTTGTGCAGGTTGTTTTTTAAATAAAACCTACACCTGCAGCTCTGTTTAACTTCTCACTTTGTGAAAAATTAATGAAATATAAAAAAAGGCCACCTTCAAATAAATAAAATGCAGCAGTGCGCCATTAATATTATTAATATGATATGTAGATATTTAAAACAACAGCATATTAAATGATACTGTGTGCAGGTGATATTTTTAGGGCGCAGAATTTGAATGCAGACCAACTCAAATGTTAAAGCCTACAAATATATCACCCAATCTTTCATTTATGATTGTTCATGCTTTGAAATTGTGATGTCAGAATTTGATAAAGTGTGCAGTGCTAGGTGTAGCAAATCATTGCTTATGAAATTAGAGCTATCACATAGCTGAGAAACTTGTGTGGCTTATTACAAATGGATGAAACCACATTTTACCTTAATGAAGACAGTAATCTTTAATAAGGTGTAGAAAAAAGAGGTGAGTTGTTTGTTGCTGTGGTAAACAAAGAAGTGTACTGAATCTTTTGGACTACACAGATTGATGTAGTATTGACTGTGATGCTGATTTGAGTTGTCTCATTCTGTATTTTTGTGCTTTGTCTTTTGTTACACAGAGTGAAAGAGATCTTTGGTTTTGCCTTTGCTGGTAAGTAAACAGTGATTGTAATTGAAGCAGTATGAACCTGGCATTGCGTAGCATATTTGACGACTTACATACAGTAGTTTGACTTTTTGTGATACGTTTCCATTTACTGATTGGCAAAAACACAGGATTTGTGACCTGTAGCAGCAAAGCCCCCACACAGGGCCTCTGACTGTCCCTGAAAATGTCCCTGAAGTTTAGTAGCCCATTTATGTATGATTTAAATTTCTTATGGCTTATTAAATCCAAACATAGTTAAATGTCAGATGTCTTTATACAGTTGTTCATTTTCTCCTTATGTTTGTGGATTTAAGTAACAGACAAAAAAATTAAAAGTTGTCGTTCTTCACATGTTATTAGAACTGACTTGTGATAGAAAATGTTGGAGCCACAAAGCTTCTGTGTACGAAATATTTGGTATATCCTGCATTTGTGCCAACAAATATTGGTGCCTATTCTGAGACTCTGCAATTAAATTGTGCCCTCTTTAGACTACAGTGAGTTCATAAAGGCATGAAGAAATGGAGGATTTGACTAGTTATTTAATGTCACAGTAAATTGGATTGTGTGTGAAGAGGCTCAACAGTCTGAATCATTAAACAGTTATCTGATGTTTTGGTTCCTTTGTCTAGACTGCTGATCTGATCGTCTCAAGTCTGGTAAGTAAAGGTTTTGTCTGAGGTACAGTGCTGGGAAAAGTCTTTCTTTCTTGCAGATTTATTTTGTTTATGGTTTTTCGTCACATGTTTCAAATCTTCTAACAAGGACGACCTGGATAAGTACAAATACAAGCAGTTTTAAAGTGATGATTTCATGTATGAAGCAGAGAAAACCAAACCACAGCTATCTGTTCTCTAATACCCAGCTGTGAAAGCCCTGATAGCAACAACTACCATCAAGCATTTATAGTAACTAGTAATGACTGATTTACATCACTGGGGGATTTTGGTCCACTTTAATTTCAGAGTTGCCTTAATTAAGGTCAAAAATAGTGTTTTGAAATCATTTGAAGGATCTCAATTTCATTAAAGTCGAGATTCTGATTAGTCAGTTGGACTTGCTTGTGTGCTTCAGATCAATTTCCTGTTGCAAATCCCAAGTGTGATTAAACTCAGGACCTGATGAGTTGATGTAGGTCCTGAAGTAGTAAAGGAACTCTGGACCATCACAGTAATGGCACCATGTTTGACTTTAATGCTGGTGTTTTTCTGAAATATTTCTCTCACTTTAGAAGATTTGGTTTAGTACAGTGAGTCCGCACAGCTCTTGCTGATCATCAAGATGTTTTTAGGCAAATGTGAGAAAGGTTTTGTGTTCTTTTTGGCCAGTCAATAGATAATTTTGAGTTTAATGGATATAAAGTGTTTAAAGCAGGAGGCCTGAAACTGTCTGCTGTAACCTCAGTGTGCGGGTTTATTAGGACCATATAATATTTACAGTAAGTTACTGTAGCAGCACGTCTTGGTTTGACTTTATAGACTTAGTTTAGTGTTTTAATAGAACGCAAAAATGTCCTTATAACAGGTTCCACCACCATTTGTTAAACATTGTCATTCTGTTCAGTCCAATAATTTACTGTAGAACTCTTTAGTATTTAAAGCCCTACATGTACTGTATTTTTGAAATTATAAGGCATAATGTCAATAAACAAGTCTGTTTTTAAGGCAGATTAAGCCAAACAAAACAGTCAGATAAGTCAAACTTTATTCAAGTCATTCACAAACAACTCTCAACACTGTTCAGTTGTAACACATAAAATACAGAACAATACACTCACTTTTTCAGTTCATTCCTCATCCACAAATCCATCAAACTCTTCATGGGTTGATCAGTTTGAAATCTGCTTCATAAGCATGTCTCTTAGCACGTGCCAGGTCCTTGTACACACACCATAATGTTATGTTGAAGCACCGTACGAATTACTGTGCGAGGGTCCTGACTATGGTAGCCATAATGCTCTGACAATACATCAAGCAGCGCAGCTTTGTAGCTTACCGAAGTCTTACTAAAATATTTGACAGAATTTTGATTTCTGTGTACCACAGAAATCCCATTTGAGGTCAGTAAGCATAACCAGAATCGATACACTAGGCACATTGTATATTTTTGAGAAAATGACAGGATTTTAGGTGTGCCATGTAGTCTGAAGAATATGGTAAATCCAAGCATATTGGAAATACAACTAATTCCAGGCCTTTTGTGTCTTACAGGTGACCTGCTGCAGAAGATCCTCTCTCTCTATCATTATAAGCAATTCTGTCTATCCTATCACTCTCCCGACTCTATCTAATTTGACAGCCATTCTATCTTGTATCCCTACTGCTCTATCTAATTTGACAGCCATTCTATCTTGTATCCCTCTATCCCTACTGCTCTATCTAATTTGACAGCCATTCTATCTTGTATCCTCTATCTCTACTGCTCTATCTAATTTGACAGCCATTCTATCTTGTATCCCTCTATCCCTACTGCTCTATCTAATTTGACAGCCATTCTATCTTGTATCCCTCTATCCCAAGCGCTCTAATTTCAGAATCCAAGTTTTCAGAAATCCAAGTTTTCAGATTCCAAGTTTTCAGAAATCCAAGTACCAGTACTTGATCTATCTGTTACAGAATTCTGAGAGATCTCTGCTCTCACTGCTCCTTCTTTCCTGTCATTAAACTCTCTCACATTCAGTCATTTGCTGAAAATTACAATTAGAAAGTTAATATACAGTAGTAGAATATCAGTACAGTAGAATTATGTAGAAACTACTTATACGCCCTAATTTGTAGTTTTAACTTGGCATTACTCTTTGGAATAAACATGATAGTTTGGCTTACTGGTGCATTACTTTGATAATTATATAAATATACACCTTTTGAAGGTTTATTTGTAATAAGATAATCTGACTTTTGTAATATATTCAGAGTGCTATTCACATAATATTAAATTTGATTCAAATACATTTTTCAAGTCTGTTTCATTGGCTATAATATTTGACTACAAGTTTATACTATATTATTTAAGACAAACCCTTTTTTGTCACTCAGTGTAAGTGTTCAGTTAGATTGTCATCTAGAGGCTGCCCTGAGAACCCAGACTTCCTGTTTCCTGACTGCTGCAGAACATCCAGCTGAAGATCCCCATCGCCTGTCATCTGATCACCACACCATCACAGCTCCTTATATTTGCTTTACATTTTAAATATCTGAAAGATTTACACAAAGTCTACTTAAAAGCTAAGATTTTTATCATAGCCTGTTGATTGATTGTTGAGATTTATTCTGCATATTACTTTACAGAAGTATAGACCTATTTGTTATCCAGTCTGGTTAAAAAAATATAAGAAGTAATAAATACAGTTTTTGAAAAAGTTACAATAAACAGACCAAAGTGTTTCAAGAACTTTAAATAACTTTATATTGAGTTTGTATTAAGTCAGCCTTTTACATCAATTTGATAATCTCTGATTTATAGTTATTAAAGTCATAGTTTTCGTGTTTACAGGTGACTTTTGTACATTTGTGTATAAATACATATAAGGTCCAGTTTGTACTTCAAATGCCAAGAAAGGGTCAAAGGTCGCAGTCCCAGAAGCTTAGATGGCAAAAGCAGAAAGAACAGGTAATGTTTCTCAGAGCAGTGAGCAGTAAAGGTGTCTGTTACAATATTCCCAGTCCAGAAGTGCAGAACAGTGCTCAGACAGCTGCAGGTCTATGCAGTGTGTAAAGAGGTGTTCCCTCAGCATGTGTGTCAGATGCTAAGTACAGCAGTAATCCAGACTGAACCCCAGTAACTGTGCAAATGCAGCATGATGGAGAAGCTCCAGGACCATCTCATGTACAGGTTACAAACAGTGAAAGTCGTTCACGAGTGAGTAGCATCTGTGCATCCCGAGCCAGGCTTCTCCTAGTATGGAAAGTACAGGATCAGCAATGCATGGCTAACAGTTTGGTTCTGTCATTCTTACACGAGGATGAATTCATTACCAGAGCAGATCTAAACCGTGTGTTGGATAAAGGCCATGTCGTGTATTTCAGATGCCAGAAAGAGTTTGTGAACAGCGTGTTTCTAGCCTGTGATGAGCTTCCCACAGTGGTCACCAGCCGCAGACACGAGTATCAAGTGGATAGTCTCAGTTTGCTCATTACGGCACATTTGATGGTACAGCTCACCTTCCGAGCCTTGAAACAGGGACTACAGTGTTTGGCTTCAGCGGTTTGCTATGCTTTGCTAGTCATGGGAGGAACAGTCTGCAGTTGCAGGCTGACTTCAGGTGAATATGCATACTTTGACCCTCACCCACGTAAGTCTACAGGAATGCCATTGTCGCTAGCTGTAAGTGGTGAACTGCAGTTATGTTAAAAAAAATTCACACGTCTTAACGACATGATTGACAGGATCAAACGCTTGTACCGAATGTTTAGCATCGCACCAACCTGCACTTATGAGCTAACAGCCTGTCGAGTTTCACAGTGAAAACGCAGCTGACCAAAGAGATGCTGATGAAAACAGACAACAGCTACAACTGTTCCAGCACCAGCTTTAAAATGAACCTGAATTTGAAACCCCAAAATCCACTGAGCAAACACAGAAAACTGTGACCCACACTTTAGCCACTGAAGTGATGTCATCCAGAGTGGATTATTCAAATGAGCCAGCCGCTGAGCTGAACAACTGTCCTTCTGATTATTTAGAAATAGAAACCTCTGCATCTTCTGTAAGAGACACTCAGGTAACAAAGAATCTGTTCCTCAGAATGATTTAAACACTGCCTCCTGTTTAACTAAGACAACAGGAACTCTCACATAAACTGTTGAAGCGTAATAAACAGCAAAGGAGAAAGATTAGGAGACGATTATTGGTCCAAGAAAAACTACCACAGAGAAAGGAAAATGAGAAAAAGAAAGAAAGAAAGACAGACGTACACTTTTGATGAAAGCTTTAAGGCAAAGAAAAAGATTCTAGTAGAAAGTCTCATGATTCTGATCACAGTAAGAAAAAGAGTGTGTACAAAAATAATCTGTATAAACTCAATGCTACATATAGAGAGAAACAGAGAGAATATTTGAGAAAATCTATAGAGATAGTGCTAAATTAGAGAGAGAAAAAGAGAACGTGTCATAAGGATGTATAAAGAAGATTCTTTATTCCGAGAAAAGCAGAAGGAACGTATAACAAGAACATATAGAGAATCTCCATTTTCCGAGAAAAGCAGAAGGAACGTATAACAAGAACATATAGAGAATCTCCATTTTCCGAGAAAGCAGAAGGAACGTATAGAAAACATATAAGAATCTTATAGACAATGTCCTATATTCAGAAAAGCAGAAGGAACGTAAGACAAGAACATATAGAGAATCTCCCATTTTCCGAGAAAAGCAGAAGGAACGTATAACAAGAACATATAGAGAATCTCCCATTTCCGAGAAAAGCAGAAGGAACGTAAAAAACATAAAAGAATCTTATAGACAATCTCCTATATTCAAAGAAAGCAGAAGGAACGAATAAGAAGAACATACAGAGAATCTCCCATTTCCGAGAAAAGCAGAAGGAACGTATTAGAAGAACATACAGAACTTGTGCTGAGTTCAGAGAGAAACATAAAGCTTACATGAGGTCATATGTTTCTAACCTAGAAAGTGAAGAATTTAAACAGAAAAACGATCTTACATCACTAAACGTTATGGAGAAGAGACACAATTTCAGCAGCAACACAAGGACAATATGAGAGAACAATGAGAGTAAATATTGGAACGGTTTCTTTTAGACAGATGCATAATTTCAGATGTGCAATGAAAATAAAAAGAAAATATC
>NW_020327448.1:0-18431 GCF_001858045.2 Oreochromis niloticus | reverse complement strand
ATATGAAATATTAGAGATATATGACATAGAGAATTGGTTGGCTTAGAAGCCATGAAGGTCCCAATATGCAAATCTGAATGTGCCAGGCCTCAGATATGATTGGTTGTCTTAGAAGCCATATAAAAAGCAGTAAAACTGTACTATGATTTGGTAGAAAAACTATAATTAATCAAAAACTATATTTGGCAGAAATACTATTTTTAGCAGAACCACTATATTTAGCACAAATCTTATGAAATAGCAGAAATAGTATGATTTAGCAGAAATGCTGTATTAGCACAAATACTGAAAAGCAGCAGAAATGCTATGACTTAGCACAATAGTAATAACTTAAATAGAAAAATTGGAAAAGCAAAATGGACAGCTGAAAAAATCCTGAACATGCTAAGGGTCCCTCAAATGTAATTGTGAAATGAAAAAAAAATCAGCAAAAAAAAGTATAACAGTCATACAATCACAAATATAGAAACATATGGAAACACACATGCACAGACAGACACACACAGGATCAAATTCAGTCAACCAGTCTAAATATATTGAATTTAAATGACAGACAGACAGACAGACAGACAGCATCAGCAAGTGAACAGGGGCTGTTAACAGCATGTTTCTAGGTCAGTCAAACAGCTGTGAGCTTCTCAATTTGAATCCACCAATCAGAGAGGCTGTGTGCTTTTTCCCGCCAAAACTGGTTCACTAAGTGCAGGCTTTACACATGCAGCACAGAGAGAGACAGGATTTTGCAGTCCATTTCTCATAGTGAGAATTCCCCTCAAACAAACAGCCATAAATTTCTAACCGTAGGGGCTAAAACAGTCATTCTTAGACCATTTTATTTAGAAGACATAGGGAATCTTGAAATGCTGACCATTTAAAATAAAATATGAAATACTAGAGATATATGACATAGATGATTGGTGGGCTTAGAAGCCACGAAGGTCCCAATATGCAAATTTAAATGTGCCAGGACTCAGATATGATTGGCTGGCTGGAAGCCATGAAGGTCCCAATATGTAAATTTGAATGTGCCAGGACTCAGATATGATTGGCTGGCTGGGAAGCCATGAAGGCAACAATATGCAAATTTGAATGTGCCAGGACTCAGATATGATTGGCTGGCTGAGAAGCCATGAAGGTCCCAATATGCAAATTTGAATGTGCCAGGACTCAGATATGATTGGCTGGCTGGGAAGCCATGAAGGCAACAATATGCAAATTTGAATGTGCCAGGACTCAGATATGATGATGGCTGGCTGGGAAGCCATGAATGCCCCAATATGCAAATTTAAATGTGCCAGGACTCAGATATGATTGGCTGGCTGAGAAGCCATGAAGGCCCAATATGCAAATTTGAATGTGCCAGGACTCAGATATGATTGGCTGGCTGGGAAGCCGTCCAGGTCCTGATATGTAAATTTGATATTAGGACTGACTCCCTGGGGACCTGGCAGAATATATAGAAATACAATGATTACCCAGAAATACTGCATTTAGTAGAAATACTATGTATTAGCACAAATACTATAAAATGGCAGAAATACTATAATTAAGCAGAAATATTATATTAAGTACAAATCCTATAAAATAGCAGAAATAGTATGATTTAGCACAAATGCTGTATTTAGCACAAATACTGAAAAGCAGCACAAATGTTATGAATTAGCACAATAGTAATAACTTAAATAGAAAAATTGGAAAAGCAAAATGAACAGCTGAAAAAATGCTGAACATTCTAAGGGTCACTCAAATGTAATTGTTAAATGAAAAAAGAATCAGCAAAAAAAGTATAACAGTCTCACAATCACAAATATGGACACATATGGAAACACACAAGCACAGAGAGACACACAGGATCAAATTCAGGCAACCAGTCTAAATATATTGAATTTAAATCATACAATAAGATGCTCCCATAAAAACTCTCTCTCGCCCTCTCTCTCTCTCTCTCTGTCTCTCTCACACACACACACACACACACACACACACACACAGGGAGAGAAAATCAAGTTTCTAGGTCAGTCAAGCAGCCTGGGAGCTGCTAAATTTGAATCCACCAATCAGAGAGGCTGTGTACTTTTTCCCGCCAAAACAGGTGCAGCCGTTTTTACACACACAGAGCACAGAGACAGGATTTCTGCAGTGAATTTCTCATAGTGAGGATTCCTCTCAAACAAATGGCCATAATTTCCTAACCGTAGGGGCTAGAACAGTCATTCTTACACCGTTTTGTTCAGAAGAGATGGGGGAATCTTAAAGTGTTGACACTTTATCATTAAAATATGAATTATTGACGATATTTGACTTCTAATGCACCATAACTGAGTAGAGGCAAGCAAAATCTGCCTTGACTTGCCTCAAACAACGCTTTCTAGCTCTAAATCTATTTGGAGTATCGATATCATTCTTTCACCGTAAGAGACAGCAGGCTTTGGTGAACAGTCATGGAAATTTTCAGGTCTCTGTGGAAATCTATCAAAAAGATATGACGAGAGAAAAAAGTGTCTCATTTCCAGAGTTTGAAATCTGAAGAAATCTGAGCGAGGGACGAATTTCCTACCCTCAAACAAACCCAATTCATGGCCAAATGGTAATAGATGAGAAACAATTCTTGAATTGTGAGCATCAGGAGTGTCTGAAGATATATTGGCACAAGCCTATGTCTTAACTTCGCTTCGTTGGGGAGATATGACGATTCAAAAATGCCTCTCATTACAGAAATCAAGCGGTGATTTTAAACGAACTCTCCATTGACTTTCTATGGGGATTTTTGAGACTTTGTGTTGGTCTGAGGAGATTTGCCAAAATTCTATAAATCCCACAACAATGATAGTGACATTTTCTGAAAGCCAGCAAAAATACCTACGTTTTGATGTATAATTTGTGTGGGTTGAGTGGAAATTGAGCGAGTAGCAAGAAGTTGTTCGGACATGAAGAGAAAATTGCCAAAGGTACAGTGGCTCACTTAGAACCAACTGCATAGCAACCATAACAACGCATGTATTTTGTGAAAAATCACAAAATGAAACTGAAACTTAAACAGGGATAAGATGAAAATGGTAACAGATATGAAAAGCTGAATCATTCATAAATAGCCCAATAATTTGAGAACATTTTAAAGTTTGAATGGTTGTTCTAGGTGAAAGTAGGACAAAGTAGTTAAGTTTCAAAAACAAGCAAGTTTTAGCAGAATTGTGGAAGTTTTCCATTCATTTCAATGGGACAAAAAAAGCATAAAAAGCTTAATATTTTAAAAAGTATAATAGCAAAAAATACCAAAAGTCATAGCGATCATTAGCAGAAATAGCAGAATAGTTTAAAATTTGAACGGTGAAAATCGGCTGAAATTGTGGAAGTAGATAAGTGCCAAAAAAGTACAAAAAGTGGCAACTAGAATAATATAATAATAATAATAAAGTATAAAGAATAAAGAGAAACAGGAACTCATAGTGTGGATGCCTCCAGCATCCACACAATATAATAAAGAATAAAGAGAAACAGGAAAACAATAGTGTGGATGCCTCCAGCATCCACACAACTAGAAAAATTTGCATTTCCTGCGAAAATGCTGTGTGGATGCCTTAATGCTGAAGCTGTCTGCTGAAAAACTGAAAAGATGAAAGTTGCAAAAAGTTGTATGGTGGTGAAAAAAAAAAAATTGCCCTGAGCTGGATTCAAACCTGGCCTTCCAGGTCTCAATGCAGCCACTCATCTCACTGAGCTAAACTCACGCTGACAAAGAAGAGGTGGAGAGACTGACAATTTTGCTGAAATGAGCAGAAGCTGCTGAGAATTGTGCTGAGAAGAGGTGACAAGGCTGAAAATTTGCAGAAAGAGGTGAATCAGCAGAATTTCTGCAGAAAAGAGGTAAAGAAGCAATAAGTTGCGCTGAAAAGAGATGAATCAGCAGAATTTCTGCTCAAAGAGTTTTTTTCTGAAAAAGCTAAGATTTGTGCTGATAAGAGGTGAAAAGGCTGAGAATTTTGCAGAAGAGGTGAATAAGCAGAATTTGGGCTGAAAAGAGTGAAAATTCTGCTGAAAAGAGTTCAATCAGCAGAATTCTGCTGAAAAGATGTTTTTGCTGAAAATAGCTGAAAAAGCTGGGATTTGTGCTGAAAAGTGGTGAAAAAACTGAAATTTGCTGAAAAGGGGTGAAAAGCTGAAATTGAGTTAAAAAAGTTTAACTGTTAACTGAAAGAAATGTTGCCATAAGCGGGATTTGAACCCGGGTCTCCCAGTCTGACAACGGCTGCTTATCTCACTGAGCTAAAACACGGCTCAACCGGGCAAGGAAAACTAGTGAGGCCACTGATAATGTGCAAAAATGGGCAAAAAATATTGCAAAAAAAATTCAATATCTCAAAAAGTATAGAAGTTATGAGCACCAAAAGTCATAGCACACATTAGCAGAAAGAGCAGAATTTTTTAAAGTTTGAACTGAGAAAATCGGCTGAAAACTGAGGCAGTAGTTAAGCGGCAAAAACGTACGGAAGCAACTTGAAGAATAATAAGAATAAGAGAAACAGGAACTCAATAGTGTGGAAGCCCTTTAGGGCATCCACACAACTAGAAAATTTGCATTTCCTGCGAAAATGCTGTGTGGATGCCTTAACGCTGAAGCTGTCTGCTGAAAAGCTGAAAAAGATGAAAAGTTGCAAAAAGTTGTATGGTGGTGAAGAAACTGAAAATTCCGCTGAAAACAAGTGAAGAAGGAGAGATTTTTGCTTAAAAGTGGTGAAAAGCAAAAAATTCTACTGCAAAGGGGTAAAGACGGCGAAATTTTGCTAAAAAAGTGGTGAAAGAAACCCCCCCCTATGTTGCCATGAGCAGGATTCGAACCCGGCCCTCCTGGTCTCAAGGCAGCTACTCATCTCACTGAGCCAAACTCATTCTCCCAATGAAGAGGTGGAGAGACTGACACTTTTGCTGAAATGAGCAGAAGCTGCTGAGAATTGTGCTGATAAGAGGAGAAAAGGCTGAAAATTTTGCAGAAAAGAGGTGAATCAGCAGAATTTCTGCAGAAAAGAGGTAAAGAAGCAGAAAGTTGCACTGAAAAGAGATGAATCAGCAGAATTTCTGCTCAAAAGTGTTTTTTCTGAAAACAGCTGAGATTTGTGCTAATAAGAGGTGAAAAGGCTGAAAATTTTGCAGAAGAGGTGAATAAGCAGAATTTTCAGCAGAATTCTGCCGAAAAGATGTTTTTGCTGAAAATACCTGAAAAAGCAGGGACTTGTGCTGAAAAGTGGTGAAAAAAAATACTGCCGTGAGCAGGATTTGAAACTGGCCCTCCTGGTCTCAAGAAGCCACTCATCTCACTGAGCCAAACTCACTCTTGCAAAGAAGAGGTGGAGAGACTCATAATTCTGCTGAAATGAGCAGAAGCTGCTCAAACTTCTGCAGAAAAGAGGTAAAACAACCTGTTTCTGCTCAAATTCACCAATCAGAGGTACTGCCTCTGTCTGCTTCATCAGGTGGGTACTTGTATGTATTTCTGCCATGGAGCATTAACAAGAATCTGAGGTCCATATTAGAAAAGCTGCTAAAATCATAAAACGTGCGCTGAAAAGAGATGAATCAGCAGAGTTTCTGCTGAAAAGAGTTGGTTTTTTTTTCTGAATACAGCCAAAAGGCTGGAATTTGTGCTGAAAAGGGGTGAAAAAAATGAAAATTTTGCTGAAAAGGGGTGAAGAAGCTAAAGTATACCAAATCAAAGTATTTGTGCCAAAACATAGTGTTTTGCCATATTGTGGTACTACTACATTACAACATGAATACGGATTAAAGATGAAAGAAACTGGCAACAAATTCCTCCACTACAAACCAGTCTGATACCACTTCTTTGCAGTGTTCACATTTACTAAGGCACTACCAAAAGGCGCCACAAGAGGGCACTCCAACACAACAGATGACCTATGTACACTGATGCACTTAGTAACAGTCAGCCTCCTTGAATTGGCAGAAATACTGTGATTTAGTAGTAATACTATAACATAACAGATATACTGTGATGTTGCAGACAGACATAGTATGTTTTTGCACTACTCATTTGTAGTGAAAGAAATTAGCAATATAAATTAGAGGTCTGTGATAGTGTATAAATTTGTAGGGAAAAAAATGTTGACCAAGGTGGGATGAACGCACGACCTTTGAACTGCAGAGACGTGTCATTACTTACTCTGCTGAAATTAGCAGAAGCTGCTGAGAATTGTGCTGATAAGAGGTGAAAAGGCTGAAAATTTTGCAGAAAAGAGGTGAATCAGCAGAATTTCTGCAGAAAAGAGGCAAAGGAGCAGAAACTTGCGCTGAAAAGAGATGAATCAGCAGAGTTTCTCCTTAAAAGAGTTTTTTTTTCTGAAAACAGCCCCAAAAATGGAATTTGTGCTGAAAAGGGGTGAAAAAAATGAAAATTTTGCTGAAAAGGGGTGAAGAAGCTAAAGTATACCAAATCAAAGTATTTGTGCCAAAACATAGTGTTTCTGCCATATTGTGGTATTTGTGCCACAAAAGTTACTACATTACAACATGAATACGGATTAAAGATGAAAGAAACTGGCAACAAATTCCTCCACTACAAACCAGTCTGATACCACTTCTTTGCAGTGTTCACGTTTACTAAGGCACTACCCAAAAGGCGCCACAAGAGGGCACTCCAACACAAGAGATGAGGTGAATGAGCAGAACTTCTGCAGAAAAGAGGCAGAACAAAAGAGAAAACTGAAAACAGCTTTTGCCATGACCGGGATTTGAACCTGGCCTTCTGGTCTCAAGGTAGCTGCTCATCTCACTGAACCAAACTCATTCTCACAAAAGCAAGAGATGGAGCAACTGACAATTTTGCTAAATGAGCAGAAGCTGCTGAGAACTGTGCTGAGAAGAAGTGAAAAGGCTGAAAATTTTGCAGAAAAGAGGTGAATCAGCAGAATTTCTGCAGAAAAGAGGTAAAGAAGCAATAAGTTGCGCTGAAAAGAGATGAATCAGCAGAATTTCTGCTCAAAAGAGTTTTTTTTCTGAAAACAGCTGAGATTTGTGCTGATAAGAGGTGAAAAGGCTGAACATTTTGCAGAAAAGAGGTGAATCAGCAGAATTTCTGCAGAAAAGAGCTAAAGAAGCAATAAGTTGCGCTGAAAAGAGATGAATCAGCAGAGTTTCTGCTCAAAAGAGTTTTGTTTTTCTGAAAACAGCCAAAAAAGCTGGAATTTGTGCTGAAAAGGGGTGAAAAAATGAAAATTTTGCCTACAGGGGTGAAGAAGCTAAAGTATACCAAATCAAAGTATTTGTGCCAAAACATAGTGTTTCTGCCATATTGTGGTACTACTACATTACAACATGAATACGGATTAAAGATGAAGAAACTGGCAACAAATTCCTCCACTACAAACCAGTCTGATACCACTTCTTTGCAGTGTTCACGTTTACTAAGGCACTACCCAAAAGGCGCCACAAGAGGGCACTCCAACACAAGAATGACCTATGTACACTGATGCACTTAGTAACAGTCAGCCTCCTACTTAGCCATTACGTAATACAGCGATATTACAGTGTACAAATTCACATAAATTTGCAGGGGAAAAAAACAAAGCAGGAACAAGCCCAAAACAATAAAATAACTGGGCTGCCATAGCTATTGCTAACTAGCGCATACGCTAAAGGTAACTAAAACCAATACCAACCAATGTTTTTGCAGAAACACTGTAATTTCACTCAAATATATGAAATAGAAGTAATACTATGATTTGGCAGAAATACTATGTTTCAGTACAAATACTATGACAAAGCAGAAATACTATGACTTAGAAGTAATACTATAACAAAAGGATTCCTCAAAATACTATGAAATTGCAGTAATTCTATGATTGGCAGAAATACGTACTCTACAAATACAATGCTTTGGTACAAATACTATATTTGATTCAATACTATGATTTGCACATATATATTAGTACAAATACTACAATTGGCAAAATACTGTGACTTAGTAATACTATAACAAGATATATGTGATTTGCAGACATAGTATGTTTTGCACAAATACGATTCGCTCAAATACTATGAATTGCAGTAATTCTATGATTTGGCAGAATACTGTATTCGTACAAATACATGCTTGGTACAAATACTATATTTGATTCAATACTATGATTTGGCACGAGTAGTATGATTTAGTACAAATACTACGAATTGGCAGAAATACTGTGACTTAGTAATACTATAACATACAAATACTATATTTGCACAGTCTATGTAAACAAATATGCAAAATACTATGATTTAGTACAAATACTTATTGCACAATACATGTTAGTACAATACTAGATTGCAAAATACTGTTTAGCACAATACTGAATTGGGAAATACTATGATTAGAGAATACTATGACTTCGTACAAATACATTTTGTTCAAATAATATGATTGCAAAATACTATATTGGTACAAGTACATGATTAGTACAAATACTCAATTTCGCTCAAATACTATGAATTGCAGTAATACTATGATTTGGAATGCTATGATTTGTAGAATACTATGCCTTAGTAGTAATACTATAACATAACAGATATACTATGATTTTGCAGAAATTCTATGTTTTTGCACAAATACTACAACAACTACTACTACAAATACTACAAGAAATACTATGTTTGGGCAGTAATACTATTATTTGCTATAAATACTATTATTTGGCACATATACCATAATCAGCAGATATACTATAACATAACAGAAATTCTATGACTTAGTAGTAACACTAATATAACAGAAATTTTAACTGGCCACAAATAACATGATTTGGCACAAATACCATGATTTGGCAAAAAGATACCATGATTTGGCACAAATACGATCATATTGCAGAAATACTATGATTGGGTACAAATACTATGATTTGGCACAAGTACTATGAATAAGTACAATACTATGATTTGGCAGAAATACTATGATTTAGCAGAAATACTATGTTTAACATAAATAATATCTTTCACAGAAATTTCTGCTAAAAGGTACTATTTCTGCTTTTAGCAGAAATACTGTAATTTTGCATAAATACTATGATTTGGGATAAATACTATGATTTGGCAGATATACTATATTCAGCACATAAACTATAACATAACAGACATTCCTGCACTTAGTAGTAATCTCATAACATAAAATAATATTATGGTTCTGCCCCCAAACCATGATTTGGCACAAATACCATGATTTTTCAAAAATACTATGATTTAGCAGAAATACTATGATTGAGCAGAAGTACTAAGATGTAGTAGAAGTACTTTGATTTAGCACAAATACTATTATGGAGGAGTAATACTTTAACATGGGAGAAATATTGATATACACACACACATACACATAGAGCAAAGTGTACAGGGGCTGTTAAGAGTCTGGGCTTGGTATATCTAGGTCAGCTAAATTGGCTGCACCTGCTGTAATCAGCACTTACACACACAGACACAGAGACAGCTATGAGTTTTCTGCAGTGTATTTCTCACATTCAGGATTCCCCTCGAACAAATGGCCATAATTTCCTAACCGTAGGGGCTAGAACGCTCATTCTGACACCGATTTGTTCAGAAGAGATGGGGAAACTTCAGGCTTCATAATTCAGAGATAAAATATAAATTATTGAAGATATATGACTTGTAATACACTGTAACTGAGTAGAGGCGAAGCAAAACTGCCTTGACTGCCCTCAAACAACGTTTTGTAACTCTAAATCTATATGGAGCATCAAAATCATTCTTTCACCGTAAGAAACAGCAGGCTTTGGTGAACAGTCATGGAATTTTCAGGTCTCTGTGAAATCATCAAAAAGATATGACGAGAGAAAAAGTGCCTCATTTCCAGAGTTTGAAATCTGAAGAAATCTGAGCGAGGGAAAAATTTCCTACCCTCAAACAAGTGTAATTCATGGCCAAACGGTAATAGGTGAGGAAAAAATTCTTGAATTGTGAGCATCAGGGATGTCTGAAGATATATTGGCACAAGCGTCATGTCTCAACTTTGTTTCGTTAAGGAGATATGACGATTTGAAAATGCCTCTCATTAGAGAATTCCAGCGCTGATTTTGAAGAAACTCTCCATTGAGTTTCTATGGAGAGTTTTGAGACTTTATGTTACTCTGAGGAGATTTGCAAAAAGTCTATAAGTCCCACAACAATGATAGTGACATTTTCTGAAAGCCAGCAAAAATACCTACGTTTTGATTTATAATTTGTGTGGGTTGAGTGGAAATTGAGCGAGTAGCAAGAAGTTGTTCAGACATGAAGAGAAAATTCAGAAAGGACGAGTGCACACTCTGAGTTAATTGCATAGCAACCATAACAACGCATGTATTTTCTGAAAAATCACAATTTTGCAACTGAAAACTTAAAGAGGTATAAAATTAAAATGGTAGAAGATCTGAAAAAGCTGAATCATTCAGGAATAGCCCAATAGTCTGAGAACATTTTAAAGTTTGAATGGAGTTTCTAGGTGAAAGTATGACAAAGTAGTTAAGTTTCAAAAACAAGCAAGTTTTAGCAGAATTGTGGAAGTTTCCATTCATTTCAATGGACAAATTAAAGGAAAAAAGTGTAATATTTTAAAAAGTATAAGAGTAATAAACACCAAAAGTCATAGCACACATTAGCAGAAAGAGCAGAACAGTATAGAGTTTGAACGGAGAAAATCGGCTGAAAACTGAGGAGTAGTTAAACGGCAAAAAACGTACGGAAGTCCTAAGAATAATAAAGAACTAGAAAAATTTGCATTTCCTGCGAAAATGCTGTGTGGATGCCTTAACGCTGAAGCTGTCTGCTGAAAAGCTGAAAAAGATGAAAAGTTGCAAAAAGTTGTATGGTGGTGAAGAAACTGAAAATTCCGCTGAAAACAAGTGAAGAAGGAGAGATTTTTGCTTAAAAGTGGTGAAAAGCAAAAATTCTACTGCAAAGGGGTAAAGACGGCGAAATTTTGCTAAAAAAGTGGTGAAAGAAACCCCTCCTATGTTGCCATGAGCAGGATTCGAACCCGGCCCTCCTGGTCTCAAGGTAGCTACTCATCTCACTGAGCCAAACTCATTCTCCCAATGAAGAGGTGGAGAGACTGACACTTTTGCTGAAATGAGCAGAAGCTGCTGAGAATTGTGCTGATAAGAGGAGAAAAGGCTGAAAATTTTGCAGAAAAGAGGTGAATCAGCAGAATTTCTGCAGAAAAGAGGTAAAGAAGCAGAAAGTTGCACTGAAAAGAGATGAATCAGCAGAATTTCTGCTCAAAAGTGTTTTTTCTGAAAACAGCTGAGATTTGTGCTATAAGAGGTGAAAAGGCTGAAAATTTTGCAGAAGAGGTGAATAAGCAGAATTTTCAGCAGAATTCTGCCGAAAAGATGTTTTTGCTGAAAATACCTGAAAAAGCAGGGACTTGTGCTGAAAAGTGGTGAAAAAAAAATACTGCCGTGAGCAGGATTTGAAACTGGCCCTCCTGGTCTCAAGGAAGCCACTCATCTCACTGAGCCAAACTCACTCTTGCAAAGAAGAGGTGGAGAGACTCATAATTCTGCTGAAATGAGCAGAAGCTGCTCAAACTTCTGCAGAAAAGAGGTGAATCAGCAGAATTTCTGCTGAAAAGAGGTAAAACAACCTGTTTCTGCTCAAATTCACCAATCAGAGGTACTGCCTCTGTCTGCTTCATCAGGTGGGTACTTGTATGTATTTCTGCCATGGAGCATTAACAAGAATCTGAGGTCCATATTAGAAAAGCTGCTAAAATCATAAAACGTGCGCTGAAAAGAGATGAATCAGCAGAGTTTCTGCTGAAAAGAGTTGTTTTTTTTTCTGAATACAGCCAAAAGGCTGGAATTTGTGCTGAAAAGGGGTGAAAAAAATGAAAATTTTGCTGAAAAGGGGTGAAGAAGCTAAAGTATACCAAATCAAAGTATTTGTGCCAAAACATAGTGTTTCTGCCATATTGTGGTACTACTACATTACAACATGAATACGGATTAAAGATGAAAGAAACTGGCAACAAATTCCTCCACTACAAACCAGTCTGATACCACTTCTTTGCAGTGTTCACATTTACTAAGGCACTATCCAAAAGGCGCCACAAGAGGGCACTCCAACACAACAGATGACCTATGTACACTGATGCACTTAGTAACAGTCAGCCTCCTTGAATTGGCAGAAATACTGTGATTTAGTAGTAATACTATAACATAACAGATATACTGTGATGTTGCAGACAGACATAGTATGTTTTTGCACTACTCATTTGTAGTGAAAGAAATTAGCAATATAAATTAGAGGTCTGTGATAGTGTATAAATTTGTAGGGAAAAAAAATGTTGACCAAGGTGGGATTGAACGCACGACCTTTGAACTGCAGAGACGTGTCATTACTTACTCTGCTGAAATTAGCAGAAGCTGCTGAGAATTGTGCTGATAAGAGGTGAAAAGGCTGAAAATTTTGCAGAAAAGAGGTGAATCAGCAGAATTTCTGCAGAAAAGAGGCAAAGGAGCAGAAACTTGGCTGAAAAGAGATGAATCAGCAGAGTTTCTCCTTAAAAGAGTTTTTTTTTTCTGAAAACAGCCCCAAAAAATGGAATTTGTGCTGAAAAGGGGTGAAAAAAATGAAAATTTTGCTGAAAAGGGGTGAAGAAGCTAAAGTATACCAAATCAAAGTATTTGTGCCAAAACATAGTGTTTCTGCCATATTGTGGTATTTGTGCCACAAAAGTTACTACATTACAACATGAATACGGATTAAAGATGAAAGAAACTGGCAACAAATTCCTCCACTACAAACCAGTCTGATACCACTTCTTTGCAGTGTTCACGTTTACTAAGGCACTACCCAAAAGGCGCCACAAGAGGGCACTCCAACACAAGAGATGAGGTGAATGAGCAGAACTTCTGCAGAAAAGAGGCAGAACAAAAGAGAAAACTGAAAACAGCTTTTGCCATGACCGGGATTTGAACCTGGCCCTTCTGGTCTCAAGGTAGCTGCTCATCTCACTGAACCAAACTCATTCTCACAAAAGCAAGAGATGGAGCAACTGACAATTTTGCTAAATGAGCAGAAGCTGCTGAGAACTGTGCTGAGAAGAAGTGAAAAGGCTGAAAATTTTGCAGAAAAGAGGTGAATCAGCAGAATTTCTGCAGAAAAGAGGTAAAGAAGCAATAAGTTGCGCTGAAAAGAGATGAATCAGCAGAATTTCTGCTCAAAAGAGTTTTTTTCTGAAAACAGCTGAGATTTGTGCTGATAAGAGGTGAAAAGGCTGAACATTTTGCAGAAAAGAGGTGAATCAGCAGAATTTCTGCAGAAAAGAGCTAAAGAAGCAATAAGTTGCGCTGAAAAGAGATGAATCAGCAGAGTTTCTGCTCAAAAGAGTTTTGTTTTTCTGAAAACAGCCAAAAAAGCTGGAATTTGTGCTGAAAAGGGGTGAAAAAAATGAAAATTTTGCCTACAGGGGTGAAGAAGCTAAAGTATACCAAATCAAAGTATTTGTGCCAAAACATAGTGTTTCTGCCATATTGTGGTACTACTACATTACAACATGAATACGGATTAAAGATGAAGAAACTGGCAACAAATTCCTCCACTACAAACCAGTCTGATACCACTTCTTTGCAGTGTTCACGTTTACTAAGGCACTACCCAAAAGGCGCCACAAGAGGGCACTCCAACACAAGAATGACCTATGTACACTGATGCACTTAGTAACAGTCAGCCTCCTACTTAGCCATTACGTAATACAGCGATATTACAGTGTACAAATTCACATAAATTTGCAGGGGGAAAAAAACAAAGCAGGAACAAGCCCAAAACAATAAAATAACTGGGCTGCCATAGCTATTGCTAACTAGCGCATACGCTAAAGGTAACTAAAACCAATACCAACCAATGTTTTTGCAGAAACACTGTAATTTCACTCAATACTATGAAATAGCAGTAATACTATGATTTGCAGAAATACTATGTCTTTGCAGAAACACTGTAATTTCACTCAAATAATATGAAATAGCAGTAATACTATGATTTGGCAGAAATACTATGTTTCAGTACAAATACTATGACAAAGCAGAAATACTATGACTTAGAAGTAATACTATAACAAAAGGGATTCCTCAAAATACTATGAAATTGCAGTAATTCTATGATTTGGCAGAAATACTGTACTTCGTACAAATACAATGCTTTGGTACAAATACTATATTTTGATTTCAATACTATGATTTGGCACGAGTAGTATGATTTAGTACAAATACTACGAATTGGCAGAAATACTGTGACTTAGTAGTAATACTATAACATAACAGATATACTATGATTTGCAGACAGTCTATGTTTTTGCACAACTAGCACAATATGGCAGAAATACTATGATTTGGCACAAGTACTATGATTTAGTACAAATACTCTTATTGGCACAAATACTATGTTCAGTACAAATACTACGATTTGGCAATAATACTGGGTTTTAGCACAACTACTGAGATTTGGGTGAAATACCATGATTTAGAAGAAATACTATGACTTCGTACAAATACAATGTTTTGGTTCAAATAATATGATTTGCAAAAATACTATGATTTGGCACAAGTACCATGATTTAGTACAAATACTACAGTTTCGCTCAAATACTATGAAATTGCAGTGATACTATGATTTTGAAGGAATACTATGATTTGGTAGAAATACTATGCCTTAGTAGTAATACTATAACATAGCAGATATAATGTGATTTTGCAGACATAGTATGTTTTTGCACAAATACTACGATTTCGCTCAAATACTATGGAATTGCAGTAATACTATGATTTGGAATACTATGATTTGATAGGAATACTATGCCTTAGTAGTAATACTATAACATAACAGATATACTATGATTTTGCAGAAATTCTATGTTTTTGCACAAATACTACAATTTGGCAGAAATACTATGTTTGGGCAGTAATACTATGATTTGCTATAAATACTATGATTTGGCACATATACTATAATCAGCAGATATACTATAACATAACAGAAATTCTACGACTTAGTAGTAACACTATAATATAACAGAAATTTTAACTGGACAAAATAACATGATTTGCCCAAAACCATGATTTGGCAAAAAAATACCATGATTTGGCACAAATACGATGATATTGCAGAAATACTATGATTGGGTACAAATACTATGATTTGGCACAAGTACTATGAATAAGTACAAATACTATGATTTGGCAGAAATACTATGACTTAGCAGAAATACTATGTTTTAACATAAATAATATCTTTTGACAGAAATTTCTGCTAAAAGGTACTATTTCTGCTTTTTAGCAGAAATACTGTAATTTTGCATAAACACTATGATTTGGGATAAATACTATGATTTGGCAGATATACTATATTCAGCAAATATACTATAACATAACAGACATTCCTCCACTTAGTAGTAATCTCATAACATAAAATAAATATTATGGTTCTGCCCCAAAACCATGATTTGGCACAAATACCATGATTTGTCAAAAATACTACGATTTAGCAGAAATACTATGATTGAGCAGAAGTACTAACATGTAGTAGAAGTACTTTGATTTAGCACAAATACTATTATGGAGGAGTAATACTTTAACATGGGAGAAATATTGATACTCACACACACATACACAGAGAGCAAAGTGTACAGGGCTGTTAAGAGTCTGTGCTTGGTATATCTAGGTCAGCTAAATTGGCTGCACCTGCTGTAATCAGCACTTACACACACAGACACAGAGAGAGGTATAAGTTTTCTGCAGTGTATTTCTCACATTCAGGATTCCCCTCGAACAAATGGCCATAATTTCCTAACCGTAGGAGCTAGAACGGTCATTCTGACACCGTTTTGTTCAGAAGAGATGGGGGAATCTGCAGGTCTTCATAATTCAGAGATAAAATATAAATTATTGAAGATATATGACTTGTAACACACTGTAACTGAGTAGAGGCAAAGCAAAACTGCCTTGACTTGCCCTCAAACAACGTTTTGTAACTCTAAATCTATATGGAGCATCAAAATCATTCTTTCACCGTAAGAAACAGCAGGCTTTGGTGAACAGTCATGGAAATTTTCAGGTCTCTGTTGAAATCCATCAAAAAGATATGACGAGAGAAAAAAGTGCCTCATTTCCAGAGTTTGAAATCTGAAGAGATCTGAGCAAGGCACGAATTTCCTACCCTCAAACAAGTGTAACTCATCTCAAAACGGTAATAGGTGGGAAAAAATTCTTGAATTGTGAGCATCAGGGATGTCTGAAGATATATGGCACAAGCCTCATGTCTCAACTTTGTTTCGTTAAGGAGATATGACGATTTGAAAATGCCTCTCATTAGAGAATTCCAGCGCTGATTTTGAAGAAACTCTCCATTGAGTTTCTATGGAGAGTTTTGAGACTTTATGTTACTCTGAGGAGATTTGCAAAAAATCTATAAGTCCCACAACAATGATGGTGACATTTCTGAAAGCCAGCAAAAATACCTACGTTTTGATGTATAATTTGTGGGGTTGAGTGGAAATTGAGCGAGTAGCAAGAAGTCGTTCAGACATGAAGAGAAAATTCAGAAAGGACGAGTGCACACTCTGAGTTAATTGCATAGCAACCATAACAACGCATGTATTTTCTGAAAAATCCCAATTTTGCAACTGAAAACTTAAAGAGGTATAAAATTAAAACGGTAGAAGATCTGAAAAGCTGAATCACACAGCAATAGCCCAATAGTCTGAGAACATTTTAAAGTTTGAATGGAGTTTCTAGGTGAAAGTATGACAAAGTAGTTAAGTTTCAAAAACAAGCAAGTTTTAGCAGAATTTCTGAAGATTTCCATTCATTTCAATGGGACAAATTAAAGGAAAAAAGTGTAATATTTTAAAAAGTATAACAGTAGTAAACACCAAAAGTCATAGCAAACATTAGCAGAAAGAGCAGAACAGTATAGAGTTTGAACGGAGAAAATCGGCTGAAAACTGAGGCAGTAGTTAAACGGCAAAAAACGTACGGAAGCAACTTGAAGAATAACTAGAAAAATTTGCATTTCCTGCGAAAATGCTGTGTGGATGCCTTATTGCTGAAGCTGTCTGCTCAAAAACTGAAAAAGATGAAAAGTTGCAAAAAGTTGTATGGTGGTGAAAAAAAAAAATTGCCCTGAGCTGGATTCGAACCTGGGCCTCCTGCTCTCAAGGCAGCTACTCATCTCACTGAGCTAAACTCATTCTGACCAAGAAGAGGTGGAGAGACGGCCAACTCTGCTGAAATGAGCAGAAGCTGCTGAGAATTGTAATGATAAGAGGAGAAAAGGCTGAAAATTTTGCAGAAAAGAGGTGAATCAGCAGAATTTCTGCTGAAAAGAGGCAAAGAAGCAGAAAGTTGCGCTGAAAAGAGATGAATCAGCAGAATTTCTGCTCAAAACAGTTTTTCCTGAAAACAGCTGAGACTTGTGCTAATAAGAGGTGAAAAGGCTGAAAAATTTTGCAGAAGAGGTGAATAAGCAGAATTTGGGCTGAAAAGAGGTGAAAATTCTCCTGAAAGAGTTCAATCAGCAGAATTTCTGCTGAAAAGAGTTCTGCAGAAGTCTTTTCAGAATTCTGCTGAAAAGATGTTTTGCTGAAAACAGCAGAAAAAGTTGGGATTTGTGCTGAAAAGTGGTGAAAAAACTGAAAATTTTGCTGAAAAGGGGTGAAAAAGCTGAAATTGAGTTAAAACAGTTTAACTGTTAACTGAAAGAAATGTTGCCATAAGCGGATTTGAACCCGGGTCTCCCAGTCTGAGAACGGCTGCTTATCTCACTGAGCTAAAACACGGCTCAACCGGGCAAGGAAAACTAGTGAGGCCACTGATAATGTGCAAAAATGGGCAAAAAATATTGCAAAAAAAATTCAATATCTCAAAAAGTATAGAAATTATCAGCACCAAAAGTCATAGCAAACATTAGCAGAAAGAGCAGAATTTTTTAAAGTTTGAACTGAGAAAATCGGCTGAAAACTGAAGGAGTAGTTAAGCGGCAAAAAACGTACGGAAGCAACTTGAAGAATAATAATAAAGAATAAAGAGAAACAGGAACTCAATAGTGTGGAAGCCCTTTAGGGCATCCACACAATAATACAGAAGAAGAAACAGGATCTCAATAGTGGAAGCCCTTTTAGGCATCCACACAACTAGAAAAATTTGCATTTCCTGCGAAAATGCTGTGTGGATGCCTTAATGCTGAAGCTGTCTGCTGAAAAGCTGAAAAGATGAAAAGTTGCAAAAAGTTGTATGGTGGTGAAAAAAAAATGTTGCCTTGAGCAGGATTTGAACCTGGCCCTCTTAGTCTCAAGGCGGCTACTCATCTCACTAAGCCAAAGTCACTCTCAATTACGCAAACTCATTCTCACAAAGAAGAGATGGAGAGACTGACAATTTTGCTGAAATGAGCAGAAGCTGCTGAGA
>NW_020327447.1:0-21753 GCF_001858045.2 Oreochromis niloticus | reverse complement strand
TATTTCTGATTGCTGATCTCTTTGTTTTCAGCCACCCGCCCCCTTTCCCAGGTGGCGCAATCAGTGATGACAGGGCTCTGCAGCTCAAAGGTCGTGGGTTCAATCCCACCTTGGTCGACATTTCTTTTTCACTACAAATTTATACACTATCACAGACCTGTAATTTATATTGCTAATTTTTTTCACTACAAATGAGTAGTGCAAAAACATACTATGTCTGCAACATCACAGTATATCTGTTATGTTATAGTATTACTACTAATCACAGTATTTCTGCCAATCCACGGAGGCTGACTGTTACTAAGTGCATCAGTGTACATAGGTCATCTGTTGTGTTGGAGTGCCCTCTTGTGGCGCCTTTTGGGTAGTGCCTTAGTAAACGTGAACACTGCAAAGAAGTGGTATCAGACTGTTTGTAGTGGAGGACTTTGTTGCCAGTTTCTTTTCAATCTTCATTCATGTTGTAATGTAGTATACCACAATATGGCAGAAACACTATGTTTTGGCACAAATACTTTGATTTGGTATACTTTAGCTTCTTCACCCTTTCAGCAAAATTTTCATTTTTTTTCACCTTTTCAGCACAAGTTTCTGCTTCTTTGCCCTTTTCTGCAGAAATTCTGCTGATTCACCTCTTTTCTGCAAATTTCAGCCTTTTCACCTCTTATCAGCACAATTCTCAGCAGTTTCTGCTCATTTCAGCAGAATTGTCCGTCTCTCCACCTCTTCTTTGTAGAATGACTTTGGCTCAGGGAAATGAATAGCCACCTTGAGGAGGGCCAGGTTCGAATCCTGCTCAGTGGGGCATTTTTTTTTCACCACCATACAACTTTTTGAACTTTTCATCGTTTTTAGCTTTTCATAGTATATAGTATTCCACAAAATATTGTATTTCTGCTACGTTATATTATTACTGCTCATAGTATTTCTGCCAATTTTGGTATTTGCTCCAAAGCACAGTATTTCTGCCAAATCACAATATACTGCAAATAAAGGTTTTGAGACAAATCATAGTGTTTGTGCTAATCCTAGTAATTCTGCTCATAGAATTTCTGCTATGCTGAGGTGCTTTCTGCTAGATTATAGTTTTTCTGCTAAATCAAAGTATTTCATGTAAATCATACCAAGTCCCAGTGTTTCTGCCAAATCATAAATCATAAATAATGTGGCGTGTTGGGGGAACAGCTAGTCCTCTCCCATCATGCCTTGGGACATGTGCTGCTGTTTAGATGTTCTTGTTTCATTGTTTATGGTTACGTTACTTTTAACTGTTGTCTTGAATGTTGTGTTTATACTATGGTACAAAGTCACTGACAGTTATTGTTTTATAGGAAGGAAGAATGCAGTACCATAAGTGAGTTCTGTTATGCTGTTATTGACCCTTGAAGACATTGTAGAACAGCAAGTGTTTAATAAAAAGCTTCTCCTACCAGCTTGGGGTGGAATTACAAGCTCAAGCTTTCCCTGTGTGCTTATTTGCAAGACTTGTATGTGCCATAATAATTTTAATAAAGCAAAGTTAAGATGAGAAGCTTGTTCCAATTCATCTTCAGACAGTGCTGCCAGTCACGGTTGGAGCAGTTTTTACTGTCATCTTACTGTTGAGCCATAAATTACGTTTGTTTTCCAACTCTTAAAATGAAGCCGTTTTTTCTTGTCATATCTCCGCGACGGAGGTACAAAGAGCTATGAAAATCGCAGTCAAAGTTCAGCAAAGTCTGCTGATTTACCCAGTACAAGAATTGTGCTTCTATCCCACCTAGTTTTTGAGTTACACGACGTTTGTAACTCCGAAAAATCGGCGTTTTACGCCTCTCACCGCGATCTAATTCTGACTGCTCAAGTCTCTGTGTTTTAGGCACCCGCCCCCTTTGTGACCAACCTCATTTGGCTCAGAGGGTTGAGAAGCTACTGTGAGACCCGGTGGCAGAGGTTCAGTCCTACCTGTGACAGTTGCTACACATCATACCCACTTGCATGCACTCTGCTTTCTTGACACTCTTCAGTGTACCCTTACACATAAAGCCATCTCCATCAAACGCGTCTACACCTCTTTTTTAGCAGATAATTCTGCTTTTTCGCTTGTTTTCAGCAACTGCTGATGCTGATAGCCCTCCTAGTTTTGAGTTACACGACGTTTTGTAACTCCAAAAAACGGCGCTTTTCACCTCTCACCGCGATCTATTTCTGATTGCTGATCTCTTTGTTTTTCAGCCGCCTGCCCTCTTGCCAGGTGGCGCAATCAGTAATGACACGGCTCTGCAGCTCAAAGGTCGTGGGTTCAATCCCACCTTGGTCAACATTTTTTTTTCACTACAAATTTATACACTATCACAGACCTGTAATTTATATTGCTATTTTTTTTCACTACAAATGAGTAGTGCAAAACATAGTATGTCTGCAACATCACAGTCTATCTGTTATGTTATAGTATTACTACTAAATCACAGTATTTCTGCCAATTCAAGGAGGCTGACTGTTACTAAGTGCATCAGTGTACATAGGTCATCTGTTGTGTTGGAGTGCCCTCTTGTGGCGCCTTTTGGGTAGAGCCTTAGTAAACGTGAACACTGCAAAGAAGTGGTATCAGACTGGTTTGTAGTGGAGGAATTTGTTGCCAGTTACTTTCATCTTTAATCCGTATTCATGTTGTAATGTAGTAGTACCACAATATGGCAGAAACACTATGTTTTGGCACAAATACTTTGATTTGGTATACTTTAGCTTCTTCACCCGTTTTCAGCAAAATTTTCAGCCTTTTCACCCCTTTTCAGCACAAATTCCAGCTTTTTTGGCTGTTTTCAGAAAAAAAAACTCTTTTCAGCAGAAACTCTGCTGATTCATCTCTTTTCAGCGCAAGTTTCTGCTTCTTTGCCTCTTTTCTGCAGAAATTCTGCTGATCCACCTCTTTTCTGCAAAACTTTCAGCCTTTTCACCTGTTATCAGCACAATTCTCAGCAGCTTCTGCTCATTTCAGCAGAATTGTCCGTCTCTCCACAACAACGTTTTGCAACTTTTCATCTTTTTCAGCTTTTCAGCAGACAGCTTCAGCGTCAAGGCATCCACACAGCATTTTCGCAGGAAATGCAAATTTTTCTAGTTGTGTGGATGCCCTCAAGGCTTCCACACTATTGAGTTCTGTTTCTTTATTCTTTATTATTCTTAGGACTTCCGTACGTTTTTTGCCGTCTATCTACTGCCTCAGTTTTCAGCCGATTTTCTCCGTTCAAACTCTATACTGTTCTGCTCTTTCTGCTAATGTTGCTATGACTTTTGGTGTTTATTACTCTTATACTTTTTAAAATATTACACTTTTTTCCTTTAATTTGTCCCATTGAAATGAATGGAAAACTTCCACAATTCTGCTAAAACTTGCTTGTTTTTGAAACTTAACTACTTTGTCATACTTTCACCTAGAAACTCCATTCAAACTTTAAAATGTTCTCAGACTATTGGGCTATTCCTGATGATTCAGCTTTTTCAGATCTTCTACCATTTTAATTTATACCTCTTTAAGTTTTCAGTTGCAAAATTGTGATTTTTCAGAAAATACATGCGTTGTTATGGTTGCTATGCAATTAACTCAGAGTGTGCACTCGTCTTTCTGAATTTTCTCTTCATGTCTGAACAACTTCTTGCTACTCGCTCAATTTCCACTCAACCCCCACAAATTATACATCAAAACGTAGGTATTTTTGCTGGCTTTCAGAAATGTCACTATCATTGTTGTGGGACTATAGATTTTTTGCAAATCTCCTCAGAGTAACATAAAGTCTCAAAACTCTCCATAGAAACTCAATGGAGAGTTTCTTCAAAATCAGCGCTGGAATTCTCTAATGAGAGGCATTTTCAAATCGTCATATCTCCTTAACGAAACAAAGTTGAGACATGACGCTTGTGCCAATATATCTTCAGACATCCCTGATGCTCACAATTCAAGAATTTTTTCCCACCTATTACCGTTTGGCATGAATTACACTTGTTTGAGGGTAGGAAATTTTCCCTCGCTCAGATTCTTCAGATTTCAAACTCTGGAAATGAGGCACTTTTTTCTCTCGTCATATCTTTTTGATTGATTTCAACAGAGACCTGAAAATTTCCATGACTGTTCACCAAAGCCTGCTGTTTCTTACGGTGAAAGAATGATTTTGATGCTCCATATAGATTTAGAGTTACAAAACGTTGTTTGAGGCAAGTCAAGGCAGTTTTGCTTCGCCTCTACTCAGTTACAGTGTATTACAAGTCATATATCTTCAATAATTTATATTTTATCTCTGAATTATGAAGCCTGAAGTTTCCCCATCTCTTCTGAACAAATCGGTGTCAGAATGAGCGTTCTAGCCCCCACGGTTAGGAAATTATGGCCATTTGTTCGAGGGGAATCCTGAATGTGAGAAATACACTGCAGAAAACTCATAGCTGTCTCTGTGTCTGTGTGTGTAAGTGCTGATTACAGCAGGTGCAGCCAATTTAGCTGACCTAGATATACCAAGCCCAGACTCTTAACAGCCCTGTACACTTTGCTCTATGTGTATGTGTGTGTGTATATCAATATTTCTCCCATGTTAAAGTATTACTCCTCCATAATAGTATTTGTGCTAAATCAAAGTATTCTACTACATCTTAGTACTTCTGCTCAATCATAGTATTTCTGCTAAATCATAGTATTTTGAAAAATCATGGTATTTGTGCCAAATCATGGTTTGGGGCAGAACCATAATATTATTTTATGTTATAGATTACTACTAAGTGAGGAATGTCTGTTATGTTATAGTTTATGTGCTGAATATAGTATATCTGCCAAATCATAGTATTTATCCCAAATCATAGTATTTATGCAAAATTACAGTATTTCTGCTAAAAAGCAGAAATAGTACCTTTTAGCAGAAATTTCTGTGAAAAGATATTATTTATGTTAAAACATAGTATTTCTGCTAAATCATAGTATTTCTGCAAATCATAGTATTTGTACTTATTCATAGTACTTGTGCCAAATCATAGTATTTGTACCCAATCATAGTATTTCTGCAATATGATCGTATTTGTGCCAAATCATGGTATTTTTTGCCAAATCATGGTTTTGGGCAAATCATGTTATTTGTGCCAGTTAAAATTTCTGTTATATTATAGTGTTACTACTAAGTCGTAGAATTTCTGTTATGTTATAGTATATCTGCTGATTATAGTATATGTGCCAAATAATAGTATTTATAGCAAATCATAGTATTACTGCCAAATTTTTTTTTTTTTTTTTTTTTTGCAAATAGTTTCTGCAAATCATAGTATTTTATGTTATATATACATAGTATTCCAAATCAAATCATAGTATTACTGCAATTCCATAGTATTTGAGCGAAATCGTAGTATTTGTGCAAAACATACTATGTCTGCAAAATCACATTATATCTGCTATGTTATAGTATTACTACTAAGGCATAGTATTTCTACCAAATCATAGTATTCCTTCAAAATCATAGTATCACTGCAATTTCATAGTATTTGAGCGAAATGTAGTATTTGTACTAAATCATGGTACTTGTACCAAATCATAGTATTTTTTGCAAATCATATTATTTGAACCAAAACATTGTATTTGTACGAAGTCATAGTATTTCTTCTAAATCATAGTATTTCACCCAAACTCAGTAGTTGTGCTAAAACCCAGTATTATTGCCAAATCGTAGTGTTTGTACTGAAACATAGTATTTGTGCCAATAAGAGTATTTGTACTAAATCATAGTACTTGTGCCAAATCATAGTATTTCTGCCATATTGTGCTAGTTGTGCAAAAACATAGACTGTCTGCAAAATCATTGTATATCTGTTATGTTATAGTATTACTACTAAGTCACAGTATTTCTGCCAATTCGTAGTATTTGTACTAAATCATACTACTCGTGCCAAATCATAGCATTGAAATCAAAATATAGTATTTGTACCAAGCATTGTATTTGTACGAAGTACAGTATTTCTGCCAAATCATAGAATTACTGCAATTTCATAGTATTTTGAGGAATCCCTTTTGTTATAGTATTACTTCTAAGTCATAGTATTTCTGCTTTGTCATAGTATTTGTACTGAAACATAGTATTTCTGCCAAATCATAGTATTACTGCTATTTCATAGTATTTGAGTGAAATTACAGTGTTTCTGCAAAAACATTGTATTTCTGCAAAATCATAGTATTTCTCTCATCTTAAAGTACTCAATTATTGTATTTGTGCCAAAGTTTAGTATTTCTGCCAAATGATATTATCTCTGCTAAATCATAGTGTCTGCTAAATCATAGTATTTGTGCCAAATTATGGGATTTTGCCAAAACATGGTACTTGTGCCAAATTATAGTATTTGTGCCCAATTAATATTTCTGTTATGTTATAGTATTACTACTAAGTCGTAGAATTTCTGTTATGTTCTGCCAAATCATAGTATTACGGCTATTTCAAAGTATTTGAGTGAAATTACAGTGTTTCTGCAAAGACATTGTATTTCTGCTAAATCATAGTATTTCTGTTATCTTAAAGTACTTGCACTCAATTATAGTATTTGTGCCAAAGTTTAGTATTTCTGCCAAATCATATTATCTCTGCTAAATCATAGTGTCCCAAATCATAATATTTGTGCCTAAGCGCAGCATTTGTACCAAAACATAGTATTGCTGCTATATCATAGTATTTGAGCCAAATCATAGTATATGTCCTAAAACATAGTATTTCTGCCAAATCATAGTATTTGTCCTAAAGCATAGTATTTCAACAAAATCACAGTATTTCTGCTATGTTATAGTATTTGTGCTTGTAGAAAAACCTGTGTTAGTGTGAGCTACATTACCCAGCAGCCTCTGAGCAGTGAGGGAATTCATGGGACTTCTGAGCTAGATGGTCTTCCTTCGTTCCTGTGCTAACGATTGAGGAGAGAGCTGCTGGGAAGGGGAGCAAATAGCCCATCCTGTATTTGTTGGGGATGGTGTGTGTCACATAAACGTGAGTTAATGTTCCATGCTTAAGATGTTTACCCTGCTACTTGTGTGTATTGGTTTTAGTTACCTTTAGCGTATGTGCTAGTTAGCGATAGCTATGGCAGCACAGTTATTTGATTGTTTTGGGCTTGTTCCTGCTTTGTTTGGTCCCCCTGCAAATTTATGTGAATTTGTACACTGTAATATCGCTGTATTACGTAGTGGCTAAGTAGGAGGCTGACTGTTACTAAGTGCATCAGTGTACATAGGTCATCTGTTGTGTTGGAGTGCCCTCTTGTGGCGCCTTTTGGGTAGTGCCTTAGTAAACACTGCAAAGAAGTGGTATCAGACTGGTTTGTAGTGGAGGAATTTGTTGCCAGTTTCTTTCATCTTTAATCCGTATTCATGTTGTAATGTAGTAACTTTTGTGGCACAAATACCACAATATGGCAGAAATACCATGTTTTGGCACAAATACTTTGATTTGGTATACTTTAGCTTCTTCACCCCTTTTCAGCAAAATTTTCATTTTTTTCACCCCTTTTCAGCACAAATTCCAGCTTTTTTGGCGGTTTTCAGAAAAAAAAACTCTTTTCAGCAGAAACTCTGCTGATTCACCTCTTTTCAGCGCAAGGTTCTGCTTCTTTGCCTCTTTTCTGCAGAAATTCTGCTGATTCATCTCTTTTCTGCAAAATTTTCATCCTTTTTGCCTCTTATCAGCACAGTTCTCAGCAGCTTCTGATAATTTCAGCACAATTGTCAGTCTATCTACCTCTTTTTTGGGAGAATGAGTTTGGCTCAGTGAGATGAGTAGCTGCCTTGAGACCAGGAGGTTCGAGGGGAATCCTGAATGTGAATGTAAGAAATACACTGCAGAAAACTTATACCTCTCTCTGTGTCTGTGTGTGTAAGGGCTGATTCCAGCAGGTGCAGCTAATTTAACTGACCTAGATATACCAAGCCCAGACTCTTAACAGCCACTGTTCCCTTTAGCTCTGTGTATGTGTATGTTTGTGTGTCTGTATCAATATTTCTCCCATGTTAAAGTATTACTCCTCCATAATAGTATTTCTGTTAAATCAAAGTACTTCTACTACATCTTAGTATTTCTGCTAAATCATAGTATTTTGGCCAAATCATGCTATTTGTGCCAAAGCATAGTATTTCCACAAAATAACAGTATTTCTGCTATGTTATATTATTACTGCTCATAGTATTTCTGCCAAATCTTGGTATTTGTTCCAAAGCATAGTATTTCTGCCAAATCACAATATAACTGCAAAATAAAGGGTTTTTTTTTAGACAAATCATAGTGTTTGTGCTAAATCCTAGTAATTCTGCTCAATCATAGAATTTCTGCTATGCTGAAGTGCTTTTTGCTAAATTACAGAATTTCTGCTAAGTCAAAGTATTTCATGTAATCATAGTATTTATACCAAGTCCCAGTGTTTCTGCCAAATCATAAATCATAAATAATGTGGCGTGTTGGGGGAACAGCTAGTTCTCTCCCATCATGCCTTGGGACATGTGCTGCATTTGAGATGTTCTTGTTTCATTGTTTATGGTTACGTTACTTTTAACTGTTGTCTTGAATGTTGTGTTTATACTATGGTACAAAGTCACTGACAGTTATTGTTTTATAGGAAGAATGCAGTACCATAAGTGAGTTCTGTTATGCTGTTATTGACCCTTGAAGCACATTGTGACACAAGCAAGTATGTTCAATAAAAAACTCCCCTACCAGCTTGGGGTGGAAATACAGGCTCAATCTGTCCCTGTGAGCTTCTTCGCAAGATTCATCTGCATGCCACAATAATTTTAATAAAGCAAAGTTAAGACGAGAGGCTTGTGCCAATTCATCTTCAGACACTGCTGACACTCACGGTTGGAGCAGTTTTTACTGTCATCTTACTGTTGAGCCATAAATTACGTTTGTTTTCAAACTCTTGAGCCATAAATTATGTTTGTTTTCAAACTCTTAAAATGAAGCCGTTTCTTCTCTCGTCATATCTCCGCGACGGAGGTACAAAGAGCTATCGCAGTCAAAGTTCATGAAATTCTGCTGATTCACCCAGTAAAGGAATTGTGCTTCTATCCCACCTAGTTTTTGAGTTACACGACATTTTGTAACTCCAGAAAACGGCGCTTTACGCCTCTCACCGCGATCTAATTCTGACTGCTCATCTCCCTGTTTTCCAGGCACTGGCTCTCTTTGCCGGTGGCGCATTTGGTAATGACACGGGTCTGCAGCCCAAAGGTCGTGGGTTCAATTCCACCTTGGTCCACATGGTTTTTTTTCACTACAAATTTATACACTATCACAGACCTGTAATTTATATTGCTAATTTATTACAGTTCTGCAAAGTTTTATGATGTTAGCAGTTTGTCTAATACGGACCTCAGATTCTTGTTAACGCTCCATGGTAGAAATACATACAAGTACACAGCCTGATGAAGCAGACAGAAGCAGTACCTCTGATTGCAGAAAGTATTACTACTCCATAATAGTATTTCTGTTAAATCAAAGTACTTCTACTACATCTTAGTACTTCTGCTCAATCATAGTATTTCTGCTAAATCATAGTATTTTTGCCAAATCATGGTTTTTGTGCCAAAACATAACATTTCTGTTAAGCTATAGTATTACTACTAAGTGGAGGAATTTCTGTCATGTTATAGTATATGTGCTGATTACAGTATATCTGCCAAATCATAGTATTTATCTATCCCAAATCATAGTATTTGTACAAAATTACAGTATTTCTGCTAAAAAGCAGAAATAGTATCTTTTGGCAGAAATTTCTGTCAAAAGATATTACTTATGTTAAAACATAGCATTTCTACCAAATCATAGTATTCCTTCAACATCATAGTATTACTGCAATTTCATAGTTTTTGAGCGAAATCGTAGTATTTGTGGAAAAACATACTATGTCTGCAAAATCATCATATATCTGTGATGTTATAGTATTACTACTAAGCCATAGTATTTCTGCAAAATCATAGTATTTTTGCAGAAACATTGTACTTTTGGTAAATCATAGTATTTCTACTAAATAATAGTATTTCTGCCAAATCATAGTGTTTGTTTCAAATCATAGCATTCGAACTAAATCATAGAATCATAGTATTTGTGCCAAAACATTGTATTTGTACAAAGTCATAATATTTCTTCTAAATCATAGTATTTCAATCAAATCTCGGGAGTTGTGCTAAAATGCAGTATTATTGCCAAATCATAGTATTTCTACCCAAACATCAGTTCAACTTATTTAACTCTTCTCAACAGCCCAACACCTCTTCTTCACCTCGTTTCAGTAGAATTGTGAGTTCTGCAGTTCTGCAGAACTCTTTTCAGCAGAAATTCTGCTGATTGAACTCTTTTCAGCCAAATTTTCACTTCTTTTAAGGCCAAATTCTGCTTATTCACCTCTTCTGCAAAATTTTCAGCCTTTTCACCTCTTATCAGCACAAATATCAGCTTTTTTCAGAAAAAACCTCTTTTGAGCAGAAATTCTGCTGATTCACCTCTTTTTAGCGCAAGTTTTTGCTTCTTTACCTCTTTTCAGCAGAAATTGTCAGTCTCTCCATCTATTCTTGGTCACAATGAGTTTGGCTCAGTGAGCTGAGTGGCAGCCTTGATACCAGGAGGGCCAGGTTCAAATCCTGCTCAGGGCAAAGTTTTTTTTCCAACACTTTTCAGCAAACATTTCTCCATCTTTACCCCTTTCAGTAGAATTTTTGGCTTTTCATCACTTTTCAGCAAAAATTTTCTGCTTCTTCACCTGTTTTCAGCAGAATTTTGAGTTTCTTCACTGCCCTATAACTTTTTGCAAGTTTTCAACTTTTTCAGCTTTTCAGCAGGCAACTTCAGCGTTAAGGCATCCACACAGCATTTTCGCAGGAAATGCAAATTTTTCTAGTTGTGTGGATGCCCTCAAAGGCATCCACACTATTGAGTTCCTGTTTCTCTTTATTCTTTATTGTGTGGATGCCCTAAAGGGCTTCCACACTATTGTTTTCCTGTTTCTCTTTATTCTTTATTGTGTGGATGCCCTAAAAGGGCTTCCACACTATTGAGTTCCTGTTTCTCTTTATTCTTTATTCCACTATATTATTCTAGTTGCTTCCGTACACTTTTTGGCACTTAACTACTCCTTCAGTTTTCAGCCGATTTTCGCCATTCAAACTTTAAAAAATTCTGCTCTTTCTGCTAATGCCGGCTATGACTTTTGGTGCTCATAACTTCTATACTTTTTGAGATATTGAATTTTTTTGCAATATTTTTTGCCCATTTCTGCCATATTATCAGTGGCCTCACTGATTTTCTTTGCCGGGAAGACCTGTGTTTTAGCTCAGTGAGATGAGCAGCCGTTCTCAGACTGGGAGGCCCGGGTTCAAATCCCGCTTATGGCAACATTTCTTTCAGTTAACAGTTAAACTTTTTTAACTCTTTTCAACACAAATTTCAGCTTTTTCACCCCTTTTCAGCACAATTTTCAGTTTTTTCACCACTTCTCAGCACAAATCCCAGCTTTTTCAGCTGTTTTCAGCAAAAACCTCTTTTCAGCAGAATTCTGAAAAGAGTTCTGCAGAACTCTTTTCAGCAGAAATTCTGCTGATTGAACTCTTTTCAGCAGAATTTTCACCCCTTTTCAGCCCAAATTCTGCTTATTCACCTCTTCTGCAAAATTTTCAGCCTTTTCCCCTATTATCAGCACAAATCTCAGCTTTTTTCAGAAAAAACTCTTTTGAGCAGAAATTCTGCTGATTCATCTCTTTTCAGCGCAACTTTTTGCTTCTTTACCTCTTTTCAGCTGAAATTCTGCTGATTCACCTCTTTTCTGCAAAATTTTCAGCTTTTCACCTCTTATCAGCACAATTCTCAGCAGCTTCTGCTCATTTAAGCAGAATTGTCAGTCTCTCCACCTCTTCTTTGTCAGAATGACTTTGGCTCAGTGAGATGAGTTGCTGTCTTAGGACCTGGAGGGCCAGGTTCGAATCCTGCTTAGGGCAATGTTTTTTTTTTTTGCCAAAATTTCTCTGTCTTTACCCCTTTCAGTAGAAGTTTTTGGCTTTTCACCACTTTTCAGCAAACATTTTCTGCTTCTTCACCTGTTTTCAGCAGAATTTTCAGTTTCTTCACCGCCATATAACTTTTTGCAAGTTTTCAACTTTTTCAGCTTTTTCAGCAGGCAACTTCAGCGTTAAGGCATCCACACAGCATTTTCGCAGGAAATGCAAATTTTTCTAGTTATTATTATTCGTCTAGTTGCTTCCTTACACTTTTTGGCACTTAACTACTCCCTCAGTTCTTAACCGATTTTCGCCATTCAAACTTTAAAAAATTCTGCTCTTTCTGCTCTTTCCGGCAATGACTTTTGGTGCTCATAACTTCTATACTTTTTGAGATATTTAATTTTTTTTGCAATATTTTTTGCCCATTTCTGCCATATTATCAGTGGCCTCACTGATTTTCCTTGCCGGGTTGACCTGTGTTTTAGCTCAGTGAGATGAGCGTCCGTTCTCAGACTCGGAGGCCCGGGTTCAAATCCCACTTATGGCAACATTTCTTTCAGTTAACAGTTAAACCTTTTTTACTCCTTTCAACACAAATTTCAGCTTTGTAACCCGTTTTCAGCAGAATCTTCAGTTTTTTCACCACTTTTCAGCACAAATCCCAGCGTTTTCAGGTATTTTCAGCAAAAACATCTTTTCAGCAGAATTCTGAAAAGTTCTGCAGAACTCTTTTCAGCAGAAATTCTGCTGATTGAACTCTTTTCAGCAGAATTTTCACCTCTTTTCAGCCGAAATTCTGCTTATTCACCTCTTCTGCAAAATTTTCAGCCTTTTCACCTCTTATTAGCACAGATCTCAGCTGTTTTCAGAAAAAACTCTTTTGAGCAGAAATTCTGCTGATTCATCTCTTTTCATTGCAATTTTCTGCTTTTTCACCTCTTTTCAGCAGAAATTCTGCTGATTCACCTCTTTTCTGCAAAATTTTCAGCCTTTTCACCTCTTATCAGCACAATTCTCAGCAGCTTCTGGTAATTACAGCAAAATTGTCCGTCTCTCCACCTCTTCTTTGTGAGAATGAATTTAGCTCAGTGAGATGAGTAGCTGCCTTGAGCCCAGGAGGGCCAGGTTCGAATCCTGCACAGGGCAACATTTTTTTTTCACCACCATACAACTTTTTGCAACTTTTCAGCTTTTTCAGCTTTTCAGCAGACAGCTTCAGCGTTAAGGCATCCACACAGCATTTTCGCAGGAAATGCAAATTTTTCTAGTTCCACTATATTATTCTAGTTGCTTCCGTACACTTTTTGGCACTTAACTACTCCCTCAGTTCTTATCCGATTTTCGCCATTCAAACTTTAAAAAATTCTGCTCTTTCTGCTAATGCGGGCTATGACTTTTGGTGCTCATAACCTCTATACTTTTTGAGATATTGAATTGTTTTTGCAATATTTTTTGCCCATTTCTGCCATATTATCAGTGGCCTCACTGATTTTCTTTGCCGGGAAGACCTGTGTTTTAGCTCAGTGAGATGAGCAGCCGTTCTCAGACTGGGAGGCCCGGGTTCAAATCCCGCTTATGGCAACATTTCTTTCAGTTAACAGTTAAACTTTTTTAACTCTTTTCAACACAAATTTAAGCTTTTTCACCCCTTTTCAGCACAATTTTCAGTTTTTTCACCACTTCTCAGCACAAATCCCAGCTTTTTCAGCTGTTTTCAGCAAAAACCTCTTTTCAGCAGAATTCTGAAAAGAGTTCTGCAGAACTCTTTTCAGCAGAAATTCTGCTGATTGAACTCTTTTCAGCAGAATTTTCACCCCTTTTCAGCCCAAATTCTGCTTATTCACCTCTTCTGCAAAATTTTCAGCCTTTTCCCCTATTATCAGCACAAATCTCAGCTGTTTTCAGAAAAAACTCTTTTGAGCAGAAATTCTGCTGATTCACCTCTTTTCTGCAAAATTTTCAGCCTTTTCACCTCTTATCAGCACAATTCTCAGCAGCTTCTGCTCATTTAAGCAGAATTGTCAGTCTGTCCACCTCTTCTTTGTCAGAATGACTTTGGCTCAGTGAGATGAGTTGCTACCTTAGGACCTGGAGGGCCAGGTTCGAATCCTGCTTAGGACAATGTTTTTTTTTCAGCAAAAATTTCTCTGTCTTTACCCCTTTCAGTAGAAGTTTTTGGTTTTTCACCACTTTTCAGCAAACATTTTCTGCTTCTTCACCTGTTTTCAGCAGAATTTTCAGTTTCTTCACCGCCATATAACTTTTTGCAAGTTTTCAACTTTTTCAGCTTTTTCAGCAGGCAACTTCAGCGTTAAGGCATCCACACAGCATTTTCGCAGGAAATGCAAATTTTTCTAGTTATTCTTATTATTGTGTGGATGCCCTCAAGGGCTTCCACACTATTGAGTTCCTGTTTCTCTTTAAACTTTATTCTTTTTCAAGTTGCTGCGCGTTTTTCGGCACTTAACTACTCCTTCAGTTTTCAGCCGATTTTCTCCGTTCATACTCTATACTGTTCTGCTATTTCTGCTAATTCCAGCTATATCTTTTGGTGTTTATTACTATTATACTTTTAAAATATTACACTTTTTTCCTTTAATTTGTCCCATTGAAATGAATGGAAAACTTCCACAATTCTGCTAAAACTTGCTTGTTTTTGAAACTTAACTACTTTGTCATACTTTCACCTAGAAACTCCATTCAAATTTTAAAATGTTCTCAGCTTATTGGGCTATTCCTGTCTGATTCAGCTTTTTCAAATCTTCTACCGTTTTAATCTTATCTCTCTTTAAGTTTTCAGTTGCAAAACTGTGATTTTTCAGAAAATACATGCGTTGCTATGGTTGCTATGCAATTAAGTCAGAGTGAGTGCTGGTCTGTTCTGAATTTTCTCTTCATGTCTAAATAACGTCTTGCTACACGCTCAATTTCCACTCAACCCCCCACAAATTATACATCAAAACGTAGGTATTTTTGCTGGCTTTCAGATAATGTCACTAACTTTATTGTGAGATTTACCGTTTTTTCGCAATTTGCCTCGGAGTGACACAAGGTCTGACAAGTCCCCCATTCAAAGTCTATGGGGAGGTTTTGAAATTCAGAGCTGAAATTCTGTAACGGGAGGTATTTTCAAATTGCCATATCTCTTGAACAAAGCAAAGTTAGGACATGAGGCTTGTGCCAATATATCTTCAGACACTGCTGACACTCACAGTGGAAGCAGTTTTTACAATTATCTTACCGTTGAGCAATGAATTACGTTTGTTTGAGGGGTGGAAATCTGTCCTTCTCTCAGTCTTCAAACTCTGGAAATGAAGCCGTTTCTTCTCTCGTCACATCTCCGCGACGGAGGTAGAAAGAGCTATGAAAATCGCAGTCAAAATACACCAAAGTCCGCTGATTCACCCAGTACAAGAATTATGCTGCTAGCCCTCCTAGTTTTTGAGTTACACGACGTTTTGTAACTCCAAAAAACGGCGTTTTTCGCCTCTCACCGTGATCTATTTTCTGACTGCCCAAGTATCTGTCTTTCAGACCGCCGCCCCCTTTCCAGGTGGCGCAATCAGTAATGACACGGCTCTGCAGCTCAAAGGTCGTGGGTTCAATCCCACCTTGGTCCACGTTTTTTTTTTCACTACAAATTTATACACTATCACAGACCTGTAATTTATATTGCTAATCTATTACAATTCTGCAAAGTTTTATGATTTTAGCAGCTTTTCTAATATGGACCTCAGATTCTTGTTAACGCTCCATGGCAGAAACAAGTACACAGCCTGATGAAGCAGACTGAGGCAGTACCTCTGATTGGTGAATTTGAGCAGAACCAGGTTGTTCTTTCATTTCATTTCTTTATTTATTTCACACATGGCTCAACAGTGTTTCTTTTTCTACATACAGAACCTTCTGCCTCTTTTCAGCAGAAATTCTGCTCATTCACCTCATCTCTTGTGTTGGAGTGCCCTCTTGTGGCGCCTTTTGGGTAGTGCCTTAGTAAACGTGAACACTGCAAAGAAGTGGTATCAGACTGGTTTGTAGTGGAGGAATTTGTTGCCAGTTTCTTTCATCTTTAATCCGTATTCATGTTGTAATGTAGTAACTTTTGTGGCACAAATACCACAATATGGCAGAAACACTATGTTTTGGCACAAATACTTTGATTTGGTATACTTTAGCTTCTTCACCCCTTTTCAGCAAACTTTTCATTTCTTTCACCCCTTTTCAGCACAAATTCCATTTTTGGGGCTGTTTTCAGAAAAAAAAACTCTTTTCAGCAGAAACTCTGCTGATTCATCTCTTTTCAGCGCAAGTTTCTGCTCCTTTGCCTCTTTTCTGCAGAAATTCTGCTGATTTACCTCTTTTCTGCAAAATTTTAAGCCTTTTCACCTCTTATCAGCACAATTCTCAGCAGCTTCTGCTCATTTTAGCAGAATTGTCGGTCTCTCCTCCTCTTCTTGAGAGAATGAGTTTAGCTCAGTGAGATGAGTAGCTGCCTTGAGACCAGGAGGGTCAGGTTCGAATCCTGCTCAGGGTGACATGTTTTTTTTCACCACCATGCAACTTTTCAGCTTTTTCAGCTTTTCAGCAGACAGCTTCAATGTTAGGGCATCCACACAGCATTTTCGCAGGAAATGCAAATTTTTCTAGTCTCTCTTTAAGTTTTCAGTTGCAACTTTGTGATTTTTCAGAAAATACATGCGTTGCTATGGTTGCTATGCAATTAAGTCAGAGTGAGTGCTGGTCCGTTCTGAATTTTCTCTTCATCTCTAAACAACTTCTTGCTACTCGCTCAATTTCCACTCAACCCCCACAAATTATACATCAAAACGTAGGTATTTTTGCTGGCTTTCAGAAAATGTCACTATCTTTATTGTGAGACTACCGTTTTTTTCGCAATTTGCCTCGGAGTGACACAAGGTCTCAATACTCCCCATTCAAAGTCTATGGGGAGGTTTTGAAATTCAGAGCTGAATTTCTGAAACGGGAGGCATTTTCAAATCGCCATATCTCTTTAACATAGCAAAGTTAGGACATGAGGCTTGTGCCAATATATCTTCAGACACTGCTGACACTCACAGTGGAAGCAGTTTTTACAATTATCTTACCGTTGAGCAATGAATTACGTTTGTTTGAGGGGTGGAAATCTGTCCTTCTCTCAGTCTTCAAACTCTGGAAATGAAGCCGTTTCTTCTCTCGTCATATCTCCGCGACGGAGGTAGAACGAGCTATGAAAATGCAGACAAAATACACCAAAGTCCGCTGATTCACCCAGTACAATAATTATGCTGCTAGCCCTCCTAGTTTTTGATTACACGACGTTTTGTAACTCCAAAAAACGCGTTTTTCGCCTCTCACCGCGATCTATTTCTGACTGCCCAAGTATCTGTCTTTCAGACCGCCGCCCCTTTCCAGGTGGCGCAATCAGTAATGACTCGGCTCTGCAGCTCAAAGGTCGTGGGTTCAATCCCACCTTGGTCCACGTTTTTTTTTTCACTACAAATTTTATACACTATCCAGACCTGTAATTTATATTGCTAATTTATTACAATTCTGCAAACTTTTATGATTTTTAGCAGCTTTTCTAATATGGACCTCAGATTCTTGTTAACGCTCCATGGCAGAAACAAGTACACAGCCTGATGAAGCAGACGAGGCAGTACCTCTGATTGGTGAATTTGAGCAGACCAGGTTGTCTTTCATTTCATTTTTTATTTATTTCACACATGGTTCAACAGTGTTTCTTTTTCTACATACAGAACCTTCTGCCTCTTTTCAGCAGAAATTCTGCTCATTCACCTCATCTCTTGTGTTGGAGTGCCCTCTTGTGGTGCCTTTTGGGTAGTGCCTTAGTAAACGTGAACACTGCAAAGAAGTGGTATCAGACTGGTTTGTAGTGGAGGAATTTGTTGCCAGTTTCTTTCATCTTTAATCCGTATTCATGTTGTAATGTAGTAGTACCACAATATGGCAGAAACACTATGTTTTGGCACAAATACTTTGATTTAGTATACTTTAGCTTCTTCAGCTTCTTCACCCCTTTTCAGCAAAATTTTCATTTTTTTCACCCCTTTTCAGCACAAATTCCAGCTTTTATGGCTGTTTTCAGAAAAAAAACCTCTTTTCAGCAGAAACTCTGCTGATTCATCTCTTTTCAGCGCAAGTTTCTGCTTCTTTGCTCTTTTCTGCAGAAATTCTGCTGATCCACCTCTTTTCTACAAAACTTTCAGCCTTTCACCTGTTATCAGCACAATTCTCAGCAGCTTCTGCTCATTTCAGCAGAATTGTCCGTCTCTCCACAACAACTTTTTGCAACTTTTCATCTTTTTCAGCTTTTCAGCAGACAGCTTCAGCGTCAAGGCATCCACACAGCATTTTCGCAGGAAATGCAAATTTTTCTAGTTGTGTGGATGCCCTAAAAGGGCTTCCACACTATTGAGTTCCTGTTTCTCTTTATTGTGTGGATGCCCTAAAAGGGCTTCCACACTATTGTTTTCCTGTTTCTCTTTATTCTTTATTATACTTTATTCTGGTTGCTTCCGTACGTTTTTTGTCGTCTAACTACTCCCTCAGTTTTCAGCCGATTTTCTCAGTTCAAACTTTAAAAAATTCTGCTCTTTCTGCTAATTATTGCTATGACTTTTGGTGCTCATAACTTCTATACTTTTGAGATATGAATTTTTTTGCAATATTTTTGCCCATTTCTGCAATATTATCAGTGGTGTCACTGATTTTCTTTGCCGGGATTACCTGTGTTTTAGCTCAGTGAGATGAGCATCCGTTCTCAGACTGGGAGGCCCGGGTTCAAATCCCGCTTATGGCAACATTTCTTTCAGTTAACACTTAAACTTTTTAAGTCAATTTCAGCTTTTTCACCCCTTTTCAGCAAAATTTTCAGTTTTTTCACCACTTTTCAGCACAAATCCCAGCTTTTTCAGCTATTTTCAGCAAAAACATCTTTTCAGCAGAAATTCTGCTGATTGAACTCCTTTCAGCAGAATTTTCACCTCTTTTAAGGCCAAATTCTGCTTATTCACCACTTCTGCAAAATTTTCAGCCTTTTCACCTCTTATTAGCGCAAATCTCAGCTGTTTTCAGAAAAACCTCTTTTGAGCAAAAAATTCTACTGATTCATGTCTTTTCAGCGCAACTTTCTGCTTCTTTCCCTCTTTTCAGCAGAAATTCTGCTGATCACCTCTTTTCTGCAAAATTTTCAGCCTTTTCTCCTCTTATCAGCACAAGTCTCAGCAGCTTCTGCTCATTTCAGCAGAATTGTCCGTCTCTCCACCTCTTCTTTGTCAGAGTGAGATTAGCTCAGTGAGATGAGTGGCTGCTTTGAGACCTGGAGGGCCAGGTTCGAATCCTGCTCAGGGCAATTTTTTTTTTTTCACCACCATACAACTTTTTGCAACTTTTCATCTTTTTCAGCTTTTCAGCAGACAGCTTCAGCGTTAAGGCATCCACACAGCATTTTCGCAGGAAATGCAAATTTTTCTAGTTCTTTATTATACTTTATTCTGGTTGCTTCCGTACGTTTTTTGTCGTTTAACTACTGCCTCAGTTTTCAGCCGATTTTCTCAGTTCAAACTATACTGTTCTGCTCTTTCTGCTAATTATTGCTATGACTTTTGGTGTTTATTACTGTTATACTTTTTAAAATATTACTTTTTTCTTTAATTTGTCCCATTGAAATGAATGGAAATCTTCAGAAATTCTGCTAAAACTTGCTTGTTTTTGAAACTTAACTACTTTGTCATACTTTCACCTAGAAACTCCATTCAAACTTTAAAATGTCTCAGATTATTGGGCTATTCCTGTCTGATTCAGCTTTTTCAGATCTTCTACCGTTTTAATCTTATCTCTCTTTAAGTTTTCAGTTGCAAAATTGTGATTTTTTCAGAAAATACATGCGTTGTTATGGTTGCTATGCAATTAAGTCAGAGTGAGTGCTGGTCCGTTCTGAATTTCTCTTCATGTCTAAACAACTTCTTGCTACTGGCTCAATTTGCACTCAACCCCACAAATTATACATCAAAACGTAGGTATTTTTGCTGGCTTTCAGGCAATGTCACTATCTTTATTGTGAGATTTACCGTTTTTTTGCAATTTGCCTCGGAGTGACACAAGGTCTCAATACTCCCCATTCAAAGTCTATGGGGAGGTTTTGAAATTCAGAGCTGAAATTCTGTAACGGGAGGCATTTTAAAATCGCCATATCTCTTTAACAAAGCAAAGTTAGGACATGAGGCTTGTGCCAATATATCTTCAGACACTGGCTGACACTCACAGTGGAAGCAGTTTTTACAATTATCTTACCGTTGAGCAATGAATTACGTTTGTTTGAGGGGTGGAAATCTGTCCTTCTCTCAGTCTTCAAACTCTGGAAATGAAGCCGTTCTTCTCTCGTCATATCTCCGCGACGAAGGTAGAACGAGCTATGGAAATCGCAGTCAAAATACACCAAAGTCCGCTGATTCACCCAGTACAAGAATTAAGCTGCTAGCCCTCCTAGTTTTTGAGTTACACGACGTTTTGTAACTCCAAAAAACGGCGTTTTCGCCTCTCACCGCGATCTATTTTCTGACTGCCCAAGTATCTGTCTTTCAGACCGCCGCCCCCTTTCCAGGTGGCGCAATCAGTAATGACACGGTCTGCAGCTCAAAGGTCGTGGGTTCAATCCACTTTGGTTCACGTTTTTTTTCACTACAAATTTATACACTATCACAGACCTGTAATTTAATTGCTAATCATTACAATTCTGCAAAGTTTTATGATTTTAGCAGCTTTTCTAATATGGACCTCAGATCTTGTTAACGCTCAATGGCAGAAACAAGTACACAGCCTGATGAAGCAGACTGAGGCAGTACCTCTGATTGGTGAATTGAGCAGAACCAGGTTGTTCTTTCATTTCATTTCTTTATTTATTTCACACATGGTTCAACAGTGTTTCTTTTTCTACATACAGAACCTTCTGCCTCTTTTCAGGAATTCTGCTCATCACCTCATCTCTTGTGTTGGAGTGCCCTCTCGTGGCGCCTTTTGGGTAGTGCCTTAGTAAACGTGAACACTGCAAAGAAGTGGTGTCAGACTTTTCACCTCTTGTCAGCACAAATCTCAGCTGTTTTCAGAAAAAAACTCTTTTGAGCAGAAATTCTGCTGATTCATTTCTTTTCAGCGCAACTTTCTGCTTCTTTACCTCTTTTCAGCAGAAATTCTGCTGATTCACCTCTTCTGCAAAGTTTTCAGCCCTTTCACTTCTTCTCAGCACAATTCTCAGCAGCTTCAGCTCATTTAGCAAAATTGTCCGTTTCTCCATCTCTTGTCTTTGCGAGAATGAGTTTGGTTCAGTGAGATGAGCAGCTTGCCTTAGACCAGAAGGGCCAGGTTCAAATCCGGTCATGGCAAAACCTGTTTTCAGTTTTCTCTTTTGTTCTTTTGTTCTACCTCTTTTCTGCAGAAATTCTGCTGATTTATCTCTTTTCTGCAAAATTTTCAGCCTTTTCGCCTCTTCTCAGCATAAAAAATGAGCAGCTTCTGCTCATTTTAGCAGAATTGTCAGTCTCTCTCCTCTTTTGAGAGAATGAGTTTAGCTCAGTGAGATGAGTAGCTGCCTTGAGGCCAGGAGGGCCAGGTTTGAATCCTGCTCAGGACAATTTTTGTTTTTTTCACCACCATACAACTTTTTGCAACTTTTCATCTTTTTCAGTTTTTGAGCAGACAGCTTCATCAATAAGGCATCCACACAGCATTTTCGCAGGAAATGCAAATTTTTTCTAGTT
>NW_020327446.1:0-33611 GCF_001858045.2 Oreochromis niloticus | reverse complement strand
AAAAATAAAAATTTAACATCCTGTTAGCACAGTGTCAAGATTTTGGATGGTTATGTGCACAGATACTAAAAACAGTGACTACAAAGACTGCAGAACCAAAATTATTATGATTGTGTGCATTGAACTTGTGAGTTTGTTGCCTTTCTAATGGTTGCTTTGAAGACAAGGACCAGATTGGTATCAGCCTGCTATCAGTTTGCAAATAAATGGGATCAAGAGGATAATCAACTGCAAGCTTATTGTGATAATCGGCACCAATCACAAATCTGTTCTCATCTACATGTAACACAGAAATTCTAATTAAATACTGACATTCAGAGTCCAGCCAGAACTTACAGATCTGAAACAGAAATTCCTCCACAAATAGTACAGTAGTTGTCGACAGTGATTTAACTGCAAATTGTAGCCACTTGACAACCAGCTGAGTCAAGTCCTCTGTTTCAAAGAGCTTCATTACAGATGAGTTGCACTCACCTGTGCAGGCTGAATCAGATTAATTACAATGTGCAATCTGCCTGTATTTGTGACTGCAATTAATTTGCATTCATAAATGCAAAATGAAATATTTGCAAACCTTCGGCAATCTAAGTGACTGCAGTAAATTAATTGTTAGGATAACGGCTGCCTCCCACCAGATGACCTGCAAAGTCACCCTGTAATCAAAAGTGGTTGCTCCCAGCTACTTGCAGTCGGTCACCAAATGCAAAAAGCCCCCAAAACAAACATGCAATCCTGCAAGCACCAATGTTTCCTAGTTGAATGCAAGTGAGACTTCTAGTGAGACTGAGCCATTAAGAAGATAAATGTAATTATTCATGTTTCAGTGGCTTAAAGTGCATATTTCTACAGAAGAGTTTATTCACAGTCTCAGCCTTGACTAATACTGCTAACAGCCATCCCACACACCTCACATAACAACCTTATACTGTCAAGGACAGAAAACAAAATCTGTGATGCTAGAAATGATCATTAATGCATGCTGTAAATGTTCCAAAAGCTCACCAGCTGCAACTGTGTTCTGCTTTCACTACAAACTGATAGGCAGTCTCATCAATACTGGAAAAGCCATCTACATGTGAAAGAACTTTTTTGCTCATTAAGAGTCTCTTATGCAAAAAGGCCTTTGCTAATACAGTTTGAATATTTTTCTTGTTCAAAAATAAAAAATGTCTCTTTGGAGAAAAACAAACCTTTGTGTAAAGACATCACTTTTGTGTTAGTATTTTATATTTCATCACCTTTTGTGTGAAATGAATAAAAGTGGCTCACCTTTGCTTTGTTTAACTTTCATTTTTTTCCTCTATCTAACCTCGTGTCCCTTAAACATTTATCCTGAGCTTTTTTAAAAAGTCTCATTTTCAGAAATGGTTTAAGATAGCCGCTGTGTTATAAATGATGAGGTCTTAGACCTCAGTGGGCTCACAAAATTTGCAGCATCAGTATGAAAGCATGAAAAGTCACATTTGGAGAGGTTGTAGAGTAGGTTGTCCACAAATAAATGGGTGACAGTTTAATGGGTGACAGGCTGTGTCACATGCTAAAGTGTACTTGAGCAAACCTCATATTGTCTATGCAAATGGGTGAATGGTTAATATTGTGACTCACAATATTGTTATGGTGCAACATAATTGCAGACAGTTTCACAAAGAAGCTAATTTAAGCAATTATGATCGCAGGTTGCTTTCTGGTATAAAGTTAAATTAAGACCTCTTTCTAAGGAGCTTAAAAACAAATCTGCACTGGAAATGCAGGAAAATATATTCTATACACTGAAACAATGATCAGAATGCTGAACAATATCAGTTCAGTACTAACAATAAGGTAAAGTGAAAGTAACTGGTTGAGTTTAAACCTTGTTCTTGCATTTTTATAAAGTTTTAGCGAATATTAGTAATAGCCTAACAATTAAGATGACTTATTTATGGTTATATTTTTTACACTTCTAAAAATACTGGTGGCTGCCAGTGCTAACACTCCTAGTAGCTTCCTAGTAGACACACCTATGGTATAAATTAAAAAATCCTAGGTGATTTTCAGAAAAGTTGATCTCTGACATTGACCTCTGACTCTCAGACTTATTTAAGAGTTTTATTTGATGCACCTAAGGTATAAATTTGAAAATCCTACATTGCCTCATTTCTGACATATAGTTTTCACAAGAGTTTTAGAAAACTTGACCTCTGACCTCATCACTGAGATTCAAACTCACCCGAAATTTTTAGTAGATCCATTTGGGAATGAATTTAAAAATCGTACATCACCTCGTTCTCGAGTTATTGCAATCACAAACTTGGGTCCACGTTGGTCATCCACCTGGTGAGTTGATGACAATAACCCATCAGCCTTTTATGGCTGAGGGGTAAAAACACCTTGAAAGTATTAAAACATTTATAGTTCCACTAAAGATTAAAAAACAAACAGGAAAAAACATCTTCATGATTTGGCTATTTTATTTAAACCACCTGTTCAGCTGATAAATCAACTCAAACACATTTTATTAATTTGAATTAAGATTTCTTCGCTTCATTGAGGTTAACTGTGATTTTTGACTCTCCAGCTGGAGTCTGGCTTGTTCGGGTAACAACACGCCCTAATGAAGCAGTCCCACTGTGTGATCACCCTGGAACCACCCGACTGAATAATACTTTCGGAGGAAACTTATTTTCTTGATGCCATTGAACATTGACCTTTCAGTTGTAACACTTTACACCCTTTTTATGTTTGCTGGATGGTGTAGTGGGTAGCACTGTTGTCTTATAATGAGAAGGAGATGGTTTTAGTTCTGTGATCCTTTCTGGTTGCCTGTTCTCCCTGGTTGTACGTGACTTCCTCTCACAGTCAAAGTAGTACACTTGTGGCCTGCCCAGGCTTTTTGCAAGTCTATGCAACATTCTTCTTCTTCATCTTCCACCACCTTAATCCTATATATCTGCCTTCGTTTGCTTCCTCTTCTTAATTCCCTTAATTTCCATCCTACACACTACACATCTAACTACATTCTCCCCTTGACACCACTGCTTTCAGGTGGCACCTTCTGCATAAGATGTACACCACCTTCATGCACCTTGCTCCACTCTTGTACTTTAAACAGATGGAGGAATATAGGCTAAAGTATATGTTCACCACAGCCAATTCTATCCTTTTTTGCCAATCCACTACCATCTGTCCTTATACACTTCTCTTCTTACTAGGGATGGGTACCGGTGTCGGTTCTGACATAAACGGTAGTAACCAGACCGAAAAGCAGCGCACATTTCGGTGCTTTATTTCCTGAGCTGTGATGACTTTAGATTTTAGCCAATCATTTTACGTTTCCGAGGATAGTAGGCGGGCCCAGGTACGTACTTTCTTTTAGAGCAGAGCTACAGATTAAAAATGCCCAAGGCGAAGCGGTCAAAAGTCTGGCTGTACTTCACAGCAAAATATGCAAACTCAGCAGCCTGCAACAAGTGCTTTAAGCTGATACTGTGATACTGTGCAAAGGAGGTAACACCTCAAATCTGATGAAACACCTGGCGACGCATAGCGGTTTTTTTTTTAAAGCCGAGAAATGCGCCGTATTTGATAGCTTGCTGCGAGACCTCACACCGTGCACATCTACTGCGGGTGTGGTGCCTGTTATCGGACCCGGAGTTAGCAACATCCCCAAAAACCCGAAGAGGAGAGTCCTGGCCCCTAGCCCTGCCAGCGTAGCAGAAATGATGACGGATGATGATGGCAGCAGCAGCCGTTCTTCTCTGCTTGAGTAGCTTCATGTTGTTCGTGCGTAATTCACGTTGAGTAGGCTAACCAGGTTATTACATTAATGCATGTAAGGTGAACTAGCAAACACCGTCGTAGTTACATGCGGCTGTCTTCTTGTTTGATGGCAGATACTCCCTTCACCCTGGCCAAAAAGGCTAAAATGACCAAAGAAAAAGTGGAAAACAGTTAAACATGAGAGGTTTTTGGACAAAGTTTGTGTTTTTTCCATTGTTTAAGCACTGCTTCCAGCCAAGAGTGAGACCATATATGCCTATAGCTGCAGAAAAGGCTAACATTGTTATCTTTTTACAAAAAACAGCTGAACATGAGAGGTTTTTGGACCAATTTTGTGTTCTCCATTCTTTAAGCACCGGTTTGAGCACCGTTTAAGCACCGGCACCGTTTCAAAAGTACCGGTTTGGCACCGGTATCGGATAAAACCTAAACGATACCCATCCCTACTTCTTACCTACCCCAACACCTCATGATCACTTCTCTTCCCTTCACCTACATGTCCACTGAAGTCCCTCCAATCACCACATTCTCCTTAAGGGGAGCACTTGACCACTTCATGCAACTTGCTCCCAAATTCCTCTTTCTCTTCGAACTGACATTCAACCTGTGGGACACACACACACCGATACGCTACATTCAACATCAACCCTTCGATTCCCAGCTTCAAAATCATGGCCCTGTGTGACACTTTCACCTCCACAATATACACAAACTCTTCCTTCAAGATAACCCCTGCTCCATTTCTCTTCATACAGGAACAAAGCTTGAAACCACTTCCAATATTTCTGGCCCTGCTTCCCTTTCCACCTCCTGCACATAATATATAAACAATGTAGACACAATGTGTCATGGAATAAGATATGAAAAGCTTAGAATGCACTGATACAATACACAGAATGGCCCTGTATCTGCCCCAATCTTCTATGTGTAGTATAAATAGTATATAATAGGTAGCATATAATAAATATTTGAGAGTATATATTCAAAATTTATATTCAAACTTTGCCAATCAGTAGAGTTTAAATTCATTCCAAATTAGGTTTGGTGAGTGAAATATCACTGGTGTATATTTCATAATATGCAGACTTTTAATACGTTATTTCAGTTCAAGAGATTTATGAAACGCAAGTGCTGCCCTGTGTGATTTTTGGAACTGGATTTGCATGTAGCTATTTGCTTTGATGAAAATGTTCTAATGATATGGACTTGTTCCTGTATCATAAGTTAGAGCGAAATCAATATGCTATATGTGTGTGCCTGTGTTAGGAGCAAATCTTTGTCAGTGATTTGCTGGAGTGTGTTTGAGGTTGCCTGCAGGTACAAGTTGAAGCAAATCACTGGTGCGACAAAATCTGATAATTAGATATCTAAGGAAACCAGACACATAAATAATAAATGTACAAGAACTGTACAAAGCTGTACAAATGGTTCCATTCCTACAAATATGGTGTGGGTAAACATTAAAAGACTAAAGGTGGAGTATTTTCTAAACATTACAGGAACATTAATGAAAGTTATTTTACCTTTATCTAAATCATTAGTGAAACCTCCCACAATTATCTTAAATTCTTATTTTGTCAAATCTTAATTAAAAATAAAAAGTCAGATAAAATTAACAACTTACTTCTTTGCCATTATGGCTGTTGGGGTCAAATGGGGTCAAAATGCATAGTCACATCCATCCATTGCTTGTCATGTAAGAAGCCCCACTCATTTGCCCCACTCAATTTTCTTGGTCTTAAAACAGGACTTTTATGCATTCATGCATCTAGACCAAAGCACATCTTGTGCATAACGGGGAAACTCAGGAGGCATCTCACCAAACAGGATATTTCAATGCATTTTCATCACCAGGGCATTAATGAATCCTAACAATGTTAACTAAAGCACATTCTGATAAACAAATTGGACCAAATTAGTGGTAAATAACAAAAATGCAATTTGTAATTCAACTGAACTTGTCACTTTGTGCTAATATAACATCTAACATCAATCACGGAAGCTGGGTAGCTGCTATTTTTAGATCAGCGTAAGTCTTTTTGTTGCCTAAACCTGTGCCTTTTCAGAGGGTGCTGGATTTAATTTCACTTATCAAAACCATTTTTTTGAGGCACTGGACAAAGTTCAAGGGAAACAAATCGGGTAAGTGGTCTGGTGCTAAGGAAATGTTGTGTTAGTATGTACCATAGTGCACACAGTTTTCCTTGAATGTTTCCCCTTGAGAAATTATCAGTCAAAAAGTTTAATCCTAGTGGGATGAATTCACATGCACCAACCAATGAATGTTATTTATGATTATGCTGCTGATTTCTTTCCTCACCTGTCACTTCCTCAGGGTTTAAAGCTGTGGATAAATGAAAACGATGGAGACCTGTTGTGATCACTGGCAGTCATCCTCCACACGGAGCTGATGATTGGTGATCTTTCTGTAGATTTGAGGTCCATTTTATTGCAATCACAAAGCAAACTGTGTAAATAGTCAGAACAGAACTCCCAGGAAGTGACTAAATAGCAGCTGTACATGGACAAGAAGATGATGTTGAATGTGAGTTAAATTAATATAAGGTGATTTATATCATAGTAACATTACTACTGATATCACATATACAGTCTAGAGAAAAAAATTTTAACTGCTTTACTACAAACAGCTGTCACTGCTATTTTCACAGTAACAATGTACCACACGACAATATGAAAGAAATGCACTTCATAAGAAGATGCAGCTTTTATTAAGTGTGCCTATGCCAAGAGGCACACTTATTACTATTCCTCGGATTTATTCTTCTTCTTCTTATTATTATTATTATTCTTCTTCAGTTTCCGCCTGAAATTTTGATCTGGAATGGTGTGCTATGACTTTTGGTGTTTATGACTTTTATAGTTTTTTAAATATTAATATTTTAGTGAAAATTTTCCCGCACTTCTCTGCCGCACAGTTTTGACAATAGGGTTACATATTTTAGATCATTTTGTGCGGCTGGAGCTGGACTAGTATGGTATGACTTTTGGTGTTTATGACTTTTATAGTTTTGAAATATTTTGATTTTAGTGCAAATTTGGGCCAATTTCTAGGCTCCTGAGAAAGATTCTTTTGGCCCCATAGAAACAGACTTCATTTGTGGTGTGTTGGCTCTCTCTAGTGGTATACCGGAGTAGTACAGGCGAAAAGATCTATGCTTGGGCGAAAACTCCATATCCCACAATTCATAGCACGCCTCTACAGAGTAAACAATGGCGGCCACCACTTCGTTTTATATGTCTTTTATTAGTGTTTCTAGGTCACAAAATCAACTTTTAAGATATTTTCAGGCGAGAATGTAGGTGTGTAAACTTCAAATATCTGCTTGTTTTATCAAGACATCGCATATTAGCGACAGTGCTCTGACGACGTAGTCCTGCCTGACAGCTAGCCGGCTACCTAGCTAGCTGCCGCACTTGGCTGCAAATGGACAGCGAGGGGACTCTCTCTCTCGTTTCACCTCCCCGGTCCCTCACAAATGCTCGCACAGAATCGGAGTTACAGCTGGATGTGGAAAAATAGCTGAGTTGTTTGGTGTGCTATAACGCGGAGCTACAACAGAGGCAGCTATCCACCGGTGTATGACAGAAAGGACATGCTGCGAACGAGACATACGAGGCGGCGAGGCGACCGCCGATCGACCGGTGTTGCTAACGCGTAGGTCAATCGTGGATCAGGGAAACTGAAGGCAGGAGCGTGAGGTGAACTGAATTTCAGGTAAGAAGTTATGAACTGCACTCTATTTGGGTCAGATATAAACCGAGTTTAGGTGTAGTTTATTTTCGTTGTGCTGACTTTTACAATCACACCGCGTGCTAGCTAGCACGACGGGAGTTTATATACCTCTGTGTGCGCTAAGTTACTGACGTTGGACTTTATTTTATTCATAAGGGTTAGTTCATAGAGTTGCCATACAAACGAATCGTCCCACATTCAGAGAAAATATTACGATTTATTCTGTCGTTACGAAGCCTCCCTGTCATTCTCTGCCTGTTGCAACTTCAATCATGAAACTGATCAATGATTGGCTTTCGCTCTTGTTGTTTATCGCGCTAAACAACAGCTGCACGTTAAGCTTGATCAGCTGTTGTTAGAATTCATTTGCTTTTAATTTCTAGTATCAGCTGATGTTTGCTGGAGCCACAGCTGTAAAAACGGCTGGTCCAAACCAGATGTCCTTACTGAATCATCAGAGCTGAACAGGTGATGGAGAAACAGGTTTACCCTTTAGGTGACATGAATGAGTTGAAGGGAAGTTATGAACTGTTTCTGAGAGACAAATAAAGACCAAGCTCCTTTTTTGTGTAGCTGACAGCTGGTAACTGTGCAGGGGCGGATCTAGCAAAGCTTTGCCGGGGGCCAGGTAGGGCATTAACAGAGAAAGGTGGACACAAAGATATACTTTTCTTCTTACTCTCATATAAAATATTTAGCTTTTATAAATAGTTATCTGAATCTTACAACGAAAGTTGTATAATAATACACAAGATTGGCTGTAGACCATTGTTCATCATTCAGAACACTGTGTAAAAATAACAAAAAACAAAAAGTGAATGCAAAAGTGCATAAATATTTATTTTACGTGTTTGATGTGTGTGGCGGGGCGTGGTCTGCAGTGCCGCTGCAGGGGAGGTGGACCCACCTGAGCGGCATCTGCAATCACGACTCTCGGGCGTAGTCTGTGCTCTCTCGGCTGTTTTAGGGTGTGTGTCGGGCTGTAAGTTGAAAAGCTACAGGCGGCTGCGTGGGTAAACCAACCATGTGTGAAAATTGGTCCATAACGTAATGCTTCAAAGCGTGTTCGTGCAAACATGTCGAGTCTGCCATGTACAATGGGACGTCTGCTCATGAACCTGTGTGCACAGCATCTGCAAATCGGCGCTGTGCGAAGTAACTTCATCTTTACACAAAACTGTAAGCTGTCATCTGTGAAGCGTGAGCGGTGTTTGTTTTTACCATAGTTCATGGTGGAGAATGGCTGCTCTTCTGAGTTTTGCTCTAAGCAGCCGTATGAATGGCAAACTACACTGATTAGCAGCGGCATAGGCACACTTAAAATTTCTTCAGAAATTTTCGCTTTCTAGTTCTTATTATTATTATTGTGTGGATGCCCTAAAAGGGCTTCCACACTATTGAGTTCCTGTTCTCTTTATTCTTTATTGTGTGGATGCCCTAAAAGGGCTTCCACACTATTGAGTTCCTGTTTCTCTTTATTCTTTATTGTGTGGATGCCCTAAAAGGCTTCCACACTATTGAGTTCCTGTTTCTCTTTATTCTTTATTGTGTGGATGCTGGAGGCATCCACACTATTGAGTTCCTGTTTCTCTTTATTCTTTATACTTTTTATTATTATTCTAGTTGCCACTTTTTCACTTTTTTTGGCACTTAACTACTTCCACAATTTTCAGCCGATTTTCACCGTTCAAATTTTAAACTATTCTGCTATTTCTGCTAATGATCGCTATATCTTTTGGTGTTTATTACTGTTATACTTTTAAAATATTCCACTTTTTCCTTTAATTTGTCCCATTGAAATGAATGGGAAACTTCTGCAATTCTGCTAAATTTTGCTTGTTTTTGAAACTTAACTACTTTTTCCTACTTTCACGTAGAACAACCATTCAAACTTTAAAATGTTCTCAAATTATTGGGCTATTCAGGAATAAATCAGATTTTTCAAATCTTTTACCGTTTTATTTTTATGCCTCTTAAAGTTTTGAGTTGCAAAATTGTGATTTTTCAGAAAATACATGCGTTGTTATGGTTGCTATGCACTTGGCTTCCAGTGTGCCACTGTAGGTTTCGCAGTCTTCTCTTCATGTCCGAACAACTTCTTGCTACTTGCTCAATTTTCACTCAACTTCCACAAATTATACATCAAAACGTAGGTATTTTTGCTGGCTTTCCGAAAATGTCACCATCATTGTTGTGAGACTTATAGAATTTTGCAAATCTCCTCAGAGCAACACAAAGTCTGAAAACTCTCCATAGAAAGTCAATGGAGAGTTTGTTCAAAATCACCGCTTGATTTCTGTAATGAGAGGCATATTCGAATCGTCATATCTCCTTAACGAAGCGAAGTTAAAACATGAGGCTTGTCCCAGTATATCTTCAGACACTCCTGACGCTCACAATTCAAGAATTTTTTCTCACCTATTACCGTTCTGAGATGAGTTACACTTGTTTGAGCGTAGGAAATTCGTCCTTCGCTCAGATTTCTTCAGATTTCAAACTCTGGAAATGAACCACTTTTTTCTCTCGTCATAACTTTTTGTTGGATTTCCACAAAGACCTGAAAATTTCCATGATTGTTCACCAAAGCCTGCTGTCTCTTACGGTGAAAAAATGATATTGATACTCCAAATAGATTTAGAGTTAGAAAGCGTTGTTTGAGGGCAAGTCAAGGCAGTTTTTGCTTTGCTCTACTCAGTTATGGTGCATTAGAAGTCAAATATCTTTAATAATTCATATTTTAATGATACATTGTCAACACTTTAAGATTCCCCATCTCTTCTGAACAAAACGGTGTAAGAATGACCGTTCTAGCCCTATAGTTAGGAAATTATGGTCATTTGTTTGAGGGGAGTCGTCATTATGAGAAATAGACTGCAAAAATCCTGTGTCTCTCTGTGCTGCATGCACCTGTTTTGGCGGGAAAAAGTGCACAGGCTCTCTGATTGGTGGATTCAAATTCAGCAGCTCCCAGGCTGCTTGACTGAGCTAGAAACTTACTTCTCTCTCCCTGTGTGTGTGTGTGTGTGTGTGTGTGTGTGTGTGTGTGTGAGACAGAGAGAGAGAGAGAGAGAGAGAGAGGGCGAGACAGAATTTTTATGGGAGCATCTTATTGTATGATTAAATTCAATATATTTAGACTGGTTGACTGAATTTGATCCTGTGTGTGTCTCTCTGTGCATGTGTGTTTCCATATGTTTCCATATTTCTGATTGTGTGACTGTTACACTTTTTTTGCTCAGTTTTTTTTTCATTTAACAAGTACATTTGAAGGACCCTTAGCATGTTCAGCATTTTTTCAGCTGTCCATTTTGCTTTCCAGTTTTTCTGTTTAAGTTATTACTATTGTGCTGAATCATACTATTTCTGCTATTTTATAAGATTTGTGCTCAATATAGTATTTCTACCCAGTATAGTATTTCTGATTAATTATAGTTTTTCTACCAAATCATATTACAGTATTTTTGCTTTTATACCATTTTTATAGGATTTTATATTGCTTAATATAGTATTTCTGCTTTTTATAGGATTTGTGCTTAATACAGTATTTCTGCTAAATGTAGTATTTATGCTTAATCACACTATTACTATATATTTCTGCCAGCTTCCCAGCCAGCCAATCATATCTGAGGTCTGCAGTTTCTTCTCTCGTCATATCTCAGCGACGGATGTACAAAGAGTAATGAACATCGCAGTCAAAGTACACCAAAGTCCGCTGATTCACCCAGTACAAGAATTATGCTCCTAGTCCACCTAGTTTTGGAGTTACACGACGTTTTGTAACTCCAAAAAACGGCGCTCTTTGCCTCACACCGCGATCTAATTCTGACTGCTCATCACCCTGTTTCCCAAGTGGTCACTGTCTTTCCCAGTGGCGCAGCTGGTAATGACACAGGTCTGCAACCCAAAAGTCGTGGGTTCAACTCCACCTTGGCCAACATGTTTTTTGCCCTACAAATTAATACACTATCACAGACCACTAATTCATATTCATCATTTATTACAATTCTGAAAACTTTTTACCAGCTTTTCTAATATGGACCTCAGATTCTTCTTAACACTCCATGGCACAAATACTCTTCCCTTTAGGCTCTGTGAATGTGTGTGTGTATCAATATTTCTCCCATTTTAAAGTATTACTCCTCCATAATTGGATTTCTCTTAAATCAAAGTACTTTTACTACATCTTAGTACTTCTGCTCAATCATAGTATTTCTGCTAAATCATGGTTTTTGTGCCAAGTCATCAGAATCATGTTTATTGGCCAAGTATATGTGCATACAAATACAAGGAATTTGGTTCCGGTAGATGGTGGCTCTCGAGCACAGCAATGTAAATCACACACACACACACACACACACACACACACGCACCCACACACACACACGTATCTATATATACATTACACATGCATACACATACATACACAAAGCTGTGTAAACCAACTATAAATAACTAATCTAAACGTATATACATAAAATACAGAAATGAAATGAGGTGGAATGAATACTACAGAATGTACATAAGGTGCAGATGCAGTCTGGCAGTGGGAGCAGTGTGACAGTTCAACTGTTTAGAAGGGAGATGGTGAGGGGAAAGAAACTGTTCCTGTGTCGGGTGGTCCTGGTCTGCAGGCTTCTGTACCGTCTGCCAGAGGGCAGCAGATCAAAAAGTCTGTGTCCAGGGTGTGAGGGGTCTGTGATGATTTTCCCTGCCCGTTTCCTGGTTCTTGAGAGGTACAGATCCTGGATGGAGGGCAGGGGGGCGCCGATGATCCTTTCTGCTGCCCGTACAGTCCGCTGCAGTCTGCACCTGTCCTGTTTAGTGGCTGCACCATACCAGACTGTGATGGAGGAGCACAGGACAGACTCAATGACTGCAGTGTAGAACTGGATCAGCAGCTCCTGTGGAAGACTGTACTTCCCCAGTTGTCTCAGGAAGTACATCCTCTGCTGGGTCTTTTTGAGGATGGAGTTGATGTTGGTCTCCCACTTCAGGTCCTGGGAGATGGTGGTACCCAGCAACTTGAAGATCTCCACAGTCGACACAGGGCTGTCTGATATGATGAGGGGGGGCAGAGTTGAGGGATGTCTCCTGAAGTCCACTGTCATCTCTACAGTTTTAAGAGTGTTCAGCTCCAGATTGTGCTGACTGCACCAGAGTACCAGCCGCTCAACTCATCATAACATTTGTGTTATGTTATAGTATTACTACTAAGTGGAGGAATTTCTGTCATGTTACAGTATATGTGCTGATTACAGTATTTCTGCCAAATATAGTATTTCTGATTAATTATAGTTTTTCTACCAAATCATATTACAGTATTTTTGCTTTTTATACCATTTTTATAGGATTTTTATATTGCTTAATATAGTATTTCTGCTTTTTATAGGATTTGTGCTTAATATAGTATTTCTGCTTTTTATAGGATTTGTGCTTAATACAGTATTTCTGCTAAATGTAGTATTTATGCTTAATCACACTATTACTATATATTTCTGCCAGCTTCCCAGCCAGCCAATCATATCTGAGGTCTGCCGTTTCTTCTCTCGTCATATCTCAGCGACGGATGTACAAAGAGTAATGAAAATCGCAGACAAAGTACACCAAAGTCCGCTGATTCACCCAGTACAAGAATTATGCTTCTAGTCCACCTAGTTTTGGAGTTGCACGACGTTTTGTAACTCCAAAAAACGGCGCTCTTTGCCTCTCACCGCGATCTAATTCTGACTGCTCATCACCCCGTTTCCCAAGAGCTCACTGTCTTTCCCAGTGGCGCAGCTGGTAAGGAAATTATAGCCATTTGTTTGAGAGGAGTCCTCACTATGAAAAATAGACTGCACAAATCCTGTCTCTGTGCTGCGTGTGTAAAAACAGGTGCACCTGTTTTGGCGGGAAAAAGTACATAGCCTTTCTGATTGGTGGATTCAAATTAAGCAGCTCCAGGCTTTTTGACCCACCTAGAAACATACAGGAAACACTGTATGTACAGCCCCTGTTTGTTCACTTGCTTCTGCTGCTGCTGCGTGTGTGTGTGTGTGTGTGTGTGTGTGTGTCTGTATGACAGAGAGAGAGAGAGAGAGAGCCTTTTTATGGGTGTATCTTATTGTGTGATTTAAAATCAATATATTTACACTGGTTGATTGAATTGGATCCTGTGTGTGTCTCTGTGCATGTGTGTTTCCATATATGGGGGCGATCGTGGCTCAAAAGTTGGGAGTTCGCCTTGTAATCGGAAGGTTACCGGTTCGAGGCCCGGCTCGGACATTCTCGGTCGTTGTGTCTTTGGGCAAGACACTTCACTCGTTGTCTACTGGTGGTGGTCAGAGGGCCCGGTGGCGCCAGTGTCCAGCAGCCTCGCCTCTGTCAGTGCGCCCCAGGGTGGCTGTGGCTACAACGTAGCTTGCCATCACCAGTGTGTGAATGGGTGAATGACTGGATATGTAAAGAGCTTTGGGTCCTTAGGGACCATAAAAGCGCTATATAAATACAGGCCATTTACCATGTCCATATTTGTAATTGTGCAAGATATTACTATTATGCTAAATTACAGTATTTCTGCTACTTTTCGGTGTTTGTGCTAAATACAGTATTTCTGCTAAATCTTAGTATTATTGCTTAATCATATTATTTGAGCAAAATCATAGTATTTGAGCATATTCTTTCTATTTGTGCCATAGCATAATATATTTGCTGAATTACAGCATTTCTGCTATGTTGTAGTATTTGTCCTAAATCACAGTATTTGTGCAATGTTTAGGTATTTTTGTTTAAATAAAGTATCTATGTAATCTTGTACCATGTTTGCTAAAATCCTGTATTTCTGAAAAGTTATCTTGTTTCTGCTAAGTTACAATATTTATTCTAATTTCTGCTGCTAAGTTCTGCTATGTTATTGTATTTCTGCCAAGTATTATGTTTCTTTACTCAAAGGAGTTTGCAAACCTTCACAGACATATGTTTTCTTTACGTTATTGCAGTTCTGCTAAGTAATTACATTTTTGCTAAGTTCTTATGCTTCTGCAAAGTTATTACAATTTTTTGCAAAGGTTTTACAACTTCTGCAACTTTTCAGCTTTTTCAGCTAGTTTCAGCTGACAGCTTCAGCTTTACAGCATCCACACTGCATTTTCGCAGGAAATGCAAATTTTTCTAGTTGTGTGGATGCTTTATGCATCCACACTATTGAGTTCCTGTTTCTCTTTATTCTTTATTATACTTTATTATTATTATTCTAGTTGCCACTTTTTGTACTTTTTTGGCACTTATCTACTTCCACAATTTTCAACCGATTTTTACCGTTCAAATTTTAAACTATTCTGCTATTTCTGCTAATGTGCGCTATGACTTTTGGTATTTTTAACTATTATACTTTTTAAAATATTAAGCTTTTTATGCTTTTTTTTGTCCCATTGAAATGAATGGGAAACTTCCAAAATTCTGCTAAAACTTGCTTGTTTTTGAAACTTAACTACTTTGTCCTACTTTCACCTAGAACAACCATTCAAACTTTAAAATGTTCTCAAATTATTGGGCTATTTATGAATGATTCAGCTTTTTCATATCTGTTACCATTTTCATCTTATCCCTGTTTAAGTTTTCAGTTTCATTTTTGTGATTTTTCACAAAATACATGCGTTGTTATGGTTGCTATGCACTTGGTTCTAAGTGAGCCACTGTACCTTTGGCAATTTTCTCTTCATGTCCGAACAACTTCTTGCTACTTACTCAATTTCCACTCAACTTCCACAAATTATACATCAAAACGTAGGTATTTATGCTGGCTTTCAGAAAATGTCACTATCATTGTTGTGGGATTTATAGAATTTTGGCAAATCTCCTCAGAGCAACACAAAGTCTCAAAAATCCCCATAGAAAGTCAATGGAGAGTTGTTCAAAATCACCGCTTGATTTCTGTAATGAGAGGCATTTTCAAATCGTCATATCTCCCGAACGAAGCAAAGTTAAGACATGAGGCTTGTGCCAATATATCTTCAGATACTCCTGACGCTCACAATTCAAGAGTTTTTTTCTCATCTATTACCATTTGGCCATGAATTGGGTTTGTTTGAGGGTAGGAAATTTGTCCCTCGCTCAGATTTCTTCAGATTTCAAACTCTTGAAATGAGGCACTTTTTTCTATCGTCATATCTTTTTGATAGATTTCCACAGAGACCTGAAAATTTCCATGACTGTTCACCAAAGTCTGCTGTCTCTCACGGTGAAAGAATGATATCGATACTCCAAATAGATTTAGAGTTAGAAAGCGTTGTTTGAGGGCAAGTCAAGGCAGTTTTCGCTTCGCCTCTACTCAGTTATGGTGCATTAGAAGTCAAATATATTCAATAACTCATATTTTAATGATAAATTGTCAACACTTTAAGATTCCCCTATCTCTTCTGAACAAAACGGTGTAAGAATGACCGTTCTAGCCCCTACGGTTAGGAAATTATAGCCATTTGTTTGAGGGGAGTCCTCACTATGGAAAATAGACTGCACAAATCCTGTCTCTCTCTGTGGTGTGTGTGTAAGCTGGTGCACCTGTTTTGGCGGGAAAAAGTATACAGCCTCTCTGATTGGTGGATTCAAATTTAGCAGCTCCCAGGCTGCTTGACTGACCTAGAAACTTGATTTTCTCTCCCTGTGTGTGTGTGTGTGTGTGTGTGTGTGTGTGACAGAGAGAGAGAGAAAGGGAGGGCGAGAGAGAGTTTTTATGGGAGCATCTTATTATATGATTTAAATTCAATATATTTAGACTGGTTGACTGAATTTGATCCTGTGTGTGTCTCTCTGTGCATGTGTGTTTCCATATGTGTCCATATTTGTAATTGTGTCACTGTTATACTTTTTTTGCTGATTTTTTTCATTTAACAATTACATTTGAGGGACCCTTAGCATGTTCAGGATTCTTTCAGCTGTCCATTTTGCTTTTCCAATTTTTCTATTTAAGTTATTACTATTGTGTTGAGTCATAGCATTTCTGCTGCTTTTCAGTATTTGTGCTAAATACAGCATTTCTGCAAAATCATACTATGTCTGCTATTTTATGAGATTTGTGCTAAATATAGTGTTTCTGCTATTTCTGCCAAATATAGTATTTTTGATTAATTAGGGTTTTTCTACCAAATCATAGTACAGTTTTACTGCTTTTTATAGGATTTTTAGAGGATATTTATATTGCTTAATATAGTATTTCTGCTTTTTATAGGATTTGTGCTTAATATAGTTTTTCTAAAAAATGTAGTATTTATGCTTAATCATACTATTTCTATATATTTCTGCCAGGTCCCCAGGCAGCTAATCCTCTGTGAGGACTGATACATACAAATACATATCAGGGCCTGCACGGCTTCCCAGCCAGCCAATCATATCTGAGGTCTGCCCTTTCTTCTCTCGTCATATCTCAGCGACAGATGTACAAAGAGCAGTGCAAATCACAGTCAAAGTACACGAAAGTACGCTGATTCACCCAGTACAAGAATTATGCTTCTAGTCCACCTAGTTTTTGAGTTACACGACGTTTTGTAACTCCAAAAAACGGCGTTTTTCGCCTCTCACCGCAATCTAATTCTGACTGCTCATCACCCTGTTTTCCAGGCGCTCGCTCTCTTTCCCAGTGGCGCAGTTGGTAATGACACAGGTCTGCAACCCAAAGGTCGTGGGTTCAATTCCACCTTGGTCAACATGTTTTTTCCCTACAAATTAATACACTGTCACAGACCACTAATTCATATTGATCATTTATTACAATTCTGCAAACTTTTATGATTTTACCAGCTTTTCTAATATGGACCTCAGATTCTTGTTTACACTTCATGGCACAAATACTGTTCCCTTTAGGCTCTGTGTATGTGTGTGTGTATCAATATTTCTCCCTTTTTAAAGTATTACTCCTCCATAATTGTATTTCTGTTAAATTAAAGTACTTTTACTACATCTTAGTACTTCTGCTCAATCATAGTATTTTGCCAAATCATGGTTTTTGTGCCAAATCATAATATTTGTGTTATGTTATAGTATTACTACTAAGTGGAGGAATTTCTGTCATGTTACAGTATATGTGCTGATTACAGTATTTCTGTATAATAGAATTTTGGCAAATCTCAGACCAACACAAAGTCTGGAAACTGCATAGAAAGTCAATGGAGAGCTTGTTCAAAATCACCGCTGGATTTCTCTAATGAGAGGCATTTTCAAATCGTCATATCTCCTTAACGCAGCAAAGTTACGACATGAGGCTTGTGCCAATATATCTTCAGACACTCCTGACGCTCACAATTCAAGAATTTCTTTCTCACCTATTACCATTTGGCCATGAATTGGGTTTGTTTGAGGGTAGGAAATTCGTCCCTCGCTCAGATTTCTTCAGATTTCAAACTCTGGAAATGAGGCACTTTTTTCTCCCGTCATATCTTTTTGATGGATTTCCACAGAGACCTGAAAATTTCCATGACTGTTCACCAAAGCCTGCTGTCTCTTACGGTGAAAGAATGATATCGATACTCCAAATAGATTTTGAGTTACAAAGCATTGTTTGAGGGCAAGTCAAGGCAGTTTTCGCTTTGCCTCTACTCAGTTATGGTGCATTAGAAGTCAAATATCTTCAATAATTCATATTTTCAAGATAAATTGTCAACACTTGAAGATTCCCCCATCTCTTCTGAACACAACGGTCTAAGAATGACTGTTCTAGCCCCTACGGTTAGGAAATTATGGCCATTTGTTTGAGAGGAATCCTCACTATGAGAAATTCACTGCAGAAATCCTGTCTCTGTGCTCTGTGTGTGTAAAAACGGCTGCACCTGTTTTGGCGGGAAAAAGTACACAGCCTCTCTGATTGGTGGATTCAAATTTAGCAGCTCCCAGGCTGCTTGACTGACCTAGAAACTTGATTTTCTCTCCCTGTGTGTGTGTGTGTGTGTGAGACAGAGAGAGAGAGAGAGAGAGGGCGAGAGAGAGTTTTTATGGGAGCATCTTATTGTATGATTTAAATTCAATATATTTAGACTGGTTGACTGAATTTGATCCTGTGTGTGTCTCTCTGTGCTTGTGGGACTTTTTGCAGCTGTCCATTTTGCTTTTCCAATTTTTCTATTTAAGTTATTACTATTGTGCTAAGTCATAGCATTTGTGCTGCTTTTCAGTATTTGTGCTAAATACAGCATTTCTGCTAAATCATACTATTTCTGTATTTTATAAGATTTGTGCTAAATACAGCATTTGTGCTAAATCATACTATTTCTGCTATTTCATAGGATTTGTACTTAATATAATATTTCTGCTTAATTATAGTATTTCTGCCATTTTATAGTATTTGTGCTAAAACATAGTATTTCTACTAAATGCAGTATTTCTGGGTAATCATTGTATTTCTATATATTTCTGCCAGGTCCCCAGGGAGTCAGTCCTAATATTCAAATTTACATATCAGGACCTGGACGGCTTCCCAGCCAGCCAATCATATCTGAGTCCTGGCACATTCAAATTTGCATTTTGGGACCTTCATGGCTTCTCAGCCAGCCAATCATATCTGAGTCCTGGCACATTCAAATTTGCATATTGTTGCCTTCATGGCTTCCCAGCCAGCCAATCATATCTGAGTCCTGGCACATTCAAATTTGCATATTGGGACCTTCATGGCTTCTCAGCCAGCCAATCATATCTGAGTCCTGGCACATTCAAATTTGCATATTGTTGCCTTCATGGCTTCCCAGCCAGCCAATCATATCTGAGTCCTGGCACATTCAAATTTGCATATTGGGACCTTCATGGCTTCCCAGCCAGCCAATCATATCTGAGTCCTGGCACATTTAAATTTGCATATTGGGACCTTCGTGGCTTCTAAGCCCACCAATTATCTATGTCATATATCTCTAATATTTCATATTTTTATTTTAAATGGTCAGCATTTCAAGATTCCCCTATGTCTTCTGAATAAAATGGTCTAAGAATGACTGTTTTAGCCCCTACGGTTAGAAATTTATGGCTGTTTGTTTGAGGGGAATTCTCACTATGAGAAATAGACTGCAAAAATCCTGTCTCTCTCTGTGCTGCATGTGTAAAAGCCTGCACTTAGTGAACCAGTTTTGGCGGGAAAAAGCACACAGCCTCTCTGATTGGTGGATTCAAATTGAGAAGCTCACAGCTGTTTGACTGACCTAGAAACATGCTGTTAACAGCCCCTGTTCACTTGCTGATGCTGCTGTCTGTCTGTCTGTCTGTCTGTCATTTAAATTCAATATATTTAGACTGGTTGACTGAATTTGATCCTGTGTGTGTCTCTCTGTGCATGTGTGTTTCCATATGTTTCCATATTTGTAATTGTGTGACTGTTATACTTTTTTTTGCTGATTTTTTTTTCATTTCACAATTACATTTGAGGGACCCTTAGCATGTTCAGGATTTTTCAGCTGTCCATTTTGCTTTTCCAATTTTTCTATTTAAGTTATTACTATTGTGCTAAGTCATAGCATTTCTGCTGCTTTTCAGTATTTGTGCTAAATACAGCATTTCTGCTAAATCATACTATTTCTGCTATTTCATAAGATTTGTGCTAAATATAGTGTTCCTGCTAAAAAATAGTATTTCTGCCAAATATAGTATTTTTGATTAATTATAGTTTTTCTACCAAATCATAGTACAGTTTTACTGCTTTTTATATGGCTTCTAAGACAACCAATCATATCTGAGGCCTGGCACATTCAAATTTGCATATTGGGGCAATCATGGCTTCTAAGACAACCAATCATCTATGTCATATATCTATGATATTTCATATTTTTATTTTAAATGGTCAACATTTCAAGATTCTCCCATGTCTTCTGAATAAAATGGTCTAAGAATGACTGTTTTAGCCCCTACGGTTAGAAATTCATGGCTGTTTGTTTGAGGGGAATTCTCACTATGAGAAATAGACTGCAAAAATCCTGTCTCTCTCTGTGCTGCATGTGTAAAAGCCTGCACTTGGTGCACCAGTTTTGGCGGGAAAAAGCACACAGCCTCTCTGATTGGTGGATTCAAATTTAGCAGCTCCCAGGCTTGCAAGACTGACCTAGAAACATGCTGTTAACAGCCCCTGTTCACTTTCTGCTGCTGCTGCTGCTGGTGTGTGTGTGTGTGTGTGTGTGTGTGTGTGTGTGTGTGTGTGTGTGAGAGAGAGAGAGAGAGAGAGAGAGAGAGAGAGAGAGATACACAGAAAGACCCTTTTTAGGGTAGCATCTCATTGTTGGATAAAAATGTAATATATTCAGACTGGTTGACTGGCATAGACCCTGCCTGTGTGTCTCTCTCTGTACATTTGTGTATCTATATTTGATTTCTTATGTATCTGTTGACTGTTCTTATTTGTTTTTCTTCTAAATGTATTTTTGTTTTATTTTTTCACAGGTGAATAACAAATAGTTTTCATCGAACTTAACCATGTTCCTTTTTATTCAGCTTGTCATTTTACCTTTCCAATATTTTCACTTAAGTTATTACTATTCCGCTCAATCACAGTATCTCTTCTAAATCATTGTTATTAAGCTATATTGTAGGATTTCTGCTAAATCATAGTATTTCCACTATATTATATTTTTCTTTCTAAATATAGCATTTCTGGTATAGAATAGTATTTCTGCTATGTTATAATATTTGTGCTAAACTGGAGTATTTTTGTTAAAACATAGTATTCATATAAAATTAAAATATTCATAGTAAATTACAGTGTCTCTGGTAAATCACAGCATTTCTGCTATGTTGTACTGTTTTTCTAAATCATAGTATTTCTGTAATGTTTAAGAATGTTTGGCTAAATATATTCTTTCTGTTATCTTATACAATTTCTCCTAAATTCTTGTATTTTTGACAAGTTATCGTGTTTCTGGTAAGTTACAATATTTCTGCTAAGTTCTGCTATGCTATTGTATTTCTGCCAAGTATTATGTTTCCTCTAAGATATTGCAGTTCTGCTAAGTCACTACATTTTAGCAAAGTTCCTTTGCTTCTGCACAGTTTTTACAATTTCTGCAACTTTTCAGCTTTTTCAGCTAGTTTCAGCAGACAGCTTCAGCTTTAAAGCATCCACACTGCATTTTCGCAGGAAATGCAAATTTTTCTAGTTGTGTGGATGCTGGAGGCATCCACACTATTGAGTTCCTGTTTCTCTTATTCTTTATTCTACTTTATTATTATTCTAGTTGCCACTTTTGCACTTTTTTTGGCACTTTTCTACTTCCACAATTTTCAGCCGATTTTCACCGTTCAAATTTTAAACTATTCTGCTATTTCTGCTAATGTGCGCTATGACTTTTGGTATTTTTAACTGTTATACTTTTTAAAATATTAAGCTTTTTATGCTTTTTTTGTCCCATTGAAATGAATGGGAAACTTCCACAATTCTGCTAAAATTTGCTTGTTTTTGAAACTTAACTACTTTATCATACTTTCACCTAGAACAACCATTCAAATTTTAAAATGTTCACAAATTATTGGGCTATTCATGAATGATTCAGCTTTTTCATATCTGTTACCGTTTTAATCTTATCCCTCTTTAAGTTTTGAGTTTCATTTTTGTGATTTTTCACAAAATACATGCGTTGTTATGGTTGCTATGCACTTGGCTTTCAGTGTGCCACTGAAAGTTTTGCAGTCTTCTCTTCATGTCCGAACAACTTCTTGGTACTTGCTCAATCTTCACTCCACTTCCACAATTTATACATCAAAACGTAGGTATTTTGCTGGCTTTCAGAAAATGTTACTATCATTGTTGTGGGATTTATAGAATTTTGGCAAATCTCCTCAGACCAACACAAAGTCTGAAAACTCTCCATAGAAAGTCAATGGAGAGTTTGTTCAAAATCACCGCTTGATTTCTGTAATGAGAGGCATATTCGAATCGTCATATCTCCTTAACGAAGCGAAGTTAAAACATGAGGCTTGTCCCAGTATATCTTGAGACACTCCTGACGCTCACAATTCAAGAATTTCTTTCTCACCTATTACCGTTCTGAAATGAGTTAGACTTGTTTGAGGGTAGGAAATTCGTCCCTCGCTCAGATTTCTTCAGCTTTCAAACTCTGGAAATGAACCACTTTTTTCTCTCGTCATATCTTTTTGATGGATTTCCACAGAGACCTGAAAATTTCCATGACTGTTCACCAAAGCCTGCTGTCTCTTACGGTGAAAGAATGATATCGATACTCCAAATAGATTTAGAGTTAGAAAGCGTTGTTTGAGGGCAAGTCAAGGCAGTTTTCGCTTGCCTCTACTCAGTTATGGTGCATTACAAGTCAAATATCTTTAATAATTCATATTTTAATGATAAATTGTAAACACTTGAAGATTCCCCCATCTCTTCTGAACAAAACGGTGTAAGAATGACCGTTCTAGCCCCTACGGTTAGGAAATTATGGCCATTTGTTTGAGGGGAACCCTCACTATGAGAAATACACTGCAGAAATCCTGTCTCTCTCTGTGCTGAGTGTGTAAAAACGGCTGCACCTGTTTTGGCGGGAAAAAGTACACAGCCTCTCTGATTGGTGGATTCAAATTTAGCAGCTCCCAGGCTGCTTGACTGACCTAGAAACTTGCTTGTCTCTCCCTATGTGTGTGTGTGTGTGTGTGTGTGTGTGTGTGTGTGACAGAGAGAGAGAGAAAGGGAGGGCGAGAGAGAGTTTTTATGGGAGCATCTTATTGTATGATTTCAATTCAATATATTTAGACTGGTTGACTGAATTTGGTCCTGTGTGTGTCTCTCTGTGCATGTGTGTTTCCATATGTGTCCATATTTGTGATTGTGTGACTACTGTTATACTTTTTTTTGCTGATTTTTTTTTCATTTCACAATTACATTTGAGGGACCCTTAGCATGTTCAGCATTTTTTCAGCTGTTCATTTTGCTATTCCAATTTTTCTGTTTAAGTTATTACTATTGTGTTGAGTCATAGCATTTCTGTTGCTTTTCAGTATTTGTGCTAAATACAGCATTTCTGCTAAATCATACTATGTCTGCTATTTTATGAGATTTGTGCTAAATACAGCATTTCTGCTAAATCATACTCTTTCTGCTATTTCATAAGATTTGTGCTAAATATAGTGTTTCTGCCAAATTTAGTATTTTTGATTAATTAGGGTTTTTCTACCAAATCATAGTATAGTTTTACTGCTTTTTATAGGATTTTTAGAGGATATTTATATTGCTTAATATAGTATTTCTGCTTTTTATAGGATTTGTGCTTAATATAGTTTTTCTAAAAAATGCAGTATTTATGCTTAATCATACTATTTCTATATATTTCTGCCAGGTCCCCAGGCAGCTAATCCTCTGTGAGGACTGATACATACAAATACATATCAGGGCCTGCACGGCTTCCCAGCCAGCCAATCCTATCTGGTGTCTGCCCTTTCTTCTCTCGTCATATCTCAGCAACAGATGTACAAAGAGCAATGCAAATCACAGTCAAAGTACACCAAAGTCCGCTGATTCACCCAGTACAAGAATTATGCTTCTAGTCCACCTAGTTTTTGAGTTACACGACGTTTTGTAACTCCAAAAAACGGTGTTTTTCGCCTCTCACCGCAATCTAATTCTGACTGCTCATCACCCTGTTTTCCAGGCGCTCGCTCTCTTTCCCAGTGGTGCAGTTGGTAATGACACAGGTCTGCAACCCAAAGGTCGTGGGTTCAATTACACCTTGGGCAACATGTGTTTTTTCCCTACAAATTAATACACTATCACAGACCACTAATTCATATACATCATTTATTACAATTCTGCAACCTTTTATGATTTTAGCAGCTTTTCTAATATGGACCTCAGATTCTTGTTAACACTCCATGGCACAAATACTGTTCCCTTTAGGCTCTGTGTGTGTGTGTGTGTGTGTGTGTGGTGTGTGTGTGTGTGTGAGAGAGAGAGAGAGCGAGAGAGAGCCTTTTGATGGGAGCATCTTATTATATCATTTAAATTCAATATATTTAGACTGGTTGACTGAATTTGGTCCTGTGTGTGTCTCTCTGTGCATGTGTGTTTCCATATGTGCCCATATTTGTGATTGTGTGACTGTTATACTTTTTTTGCTGATTTTTTTTTTTCAATTAACAATTAGATTTGAGGGACCCTTAGCATGTTCAGGATTTTTCCAGCTGTCCATTTTGCTTTTCCAATTTTTCTATAAGTTATTACTGTTGTGCTAAGTCATAGCATTTCTGCTGCTTTTCAGTATTTGTGCTAAATACAGCATTTCTGCTAAATCATACTATGTCTGCTATTTTATGAGATTTGTGCCAAATACAGCATTTCTGCTAAATCATACTATTTCTGCTATTTTATGAGATTTGTGCCAAATACAGCATTTCTGCTAAATCATACTATTTCTGCTATTTCATAAGATTTGTACTAAATATAGTGTTTCTGCCAAATATAGTATTTCTGCTTAATTATAGTATTTCTGCCATTTTATAGTATTTGTGCTAAAACATAGTATTTCTACTAAATGTAGTATTTATGCTTAATCATACTATTTGTATATATTTCTGCCAGGTCCCCAGGCAGCTAATCCTCTGTGAGGACTGATACATATAAAATTTACATATCAGGGCCTGCACAGCTTCCCAGCCAGCCAATCATATCTGAGGTCTGCCCTTTCTTCTCTCGTCATATCTCAGCGACCGATGTACAAAGAGCAATGCAAATCACAGTCAAAGTACACGAAAGTACGCTGATTCACCCAGTACAAGAATTATGCTTCTAGTCCACCTAGTTTTTGAGTTACACGACGTTTTGTAACTCCAAAAAACAGCGTTTTTCGCCTCTCACCGCAATCTAATTCTGACTGCTCATCACCCTGTTTTCCAGGCGCTCGCTCTCTTTCCCAGTGGCGCAGTTGGTAATGACACAGGTCTGCAACCCAAAGGTCGTGGGTTCAATTACACCTTGGGCAACATGTTTTTTTCCCTACAAATTAATACACTATCACAGACCACTAATTCATATACATCATTTATTACAATTCTGCAACCTTTTATGATTTTAGCAGCTTTTCTAATATGGACTTCAGATTCTTGTTAGCACTCCATGGCAGAAATACTGTTCCCTTTAGGCTCTGTGTATGTGTGTGTGTATCAATGTTTCTCCCATTTTAAAGTATTACTCCTCCATAATTGTATTTCTGTTAAATCAAAGTACTTTTACTACATCTTAGTACTTCTGCTCAATCATAGTATTTTGCCAAATCATGGTTTTTGTGCCAAATCATAACATTTGTCTTATGTTATAGTATTACTACTAAGTGGAGGAATTTCTGTCATGTTACAGTATATGTGCTGATTACAGTCTTTCTGCTAAATCATAGTATTTCTACTATATTATATTTTTCTTTCTAAATATAGCATTTCTGCTATATAAGTGTATTCTGCTATGTTATAATATTTGTGCTAAACCAGAGTATTTGTGCTGAAACATAGTATTTCTGCCAAATGATAGTATTTCTGCCAAATTATAGTATTTGTGCTAAAACATAGTTTTTATTTAAAATTACAATATTCATAGTTCATCACAGTGTCTCTGGTAAATCACAGTATTTCTGCTATGTTGTACTATTTTTCTAAATCATAGTATTTCTGTAATGTTTAAGTATTTTTGGCTAAATATATTCTTTCTGTTATTTTATACTATTTCTCCTAAATTCTTGTATTTTTGAGAAGTTATCATGTTTCTGGTAAGTTACAATATTTCTGCTAAGTTCTGCAATGCTATTGTATTTCTGCCAAGTATTATGTTTCCTCTGAGATATTGCAGTTCTGCTAAGTTATTACATTTTAGCAAAGTTCCTTTGCTTCTGCAAACTTTTTACAATTTCTGCAACTTTTCAGCTTTTTCAGCTAGTTTTTGCAGACAGCTTCAGCTTAAGCATCCACACTGCATTTTCGCAGGAAATGCAAATTTTTCTAGTTGTGTGGATGCTTTAGGCATCCACACTATTGAGTTCCTGTTTCTCTTTATTCTTTATTATTATTCTTCAAGTTGCTCCCGTTTTTTCGTTTTTTCGTCCGTTAACTACTTTCACAATTTTTGGCCGATTTTCACCGTTCAAATTTTAAACTATTCTGCTTTTTCTGCTAATTCCTGCTATGACTTTTGGTATTTTCTGCTCTTATACTTTTTAAAATATTAAGCTTTTTTCCTTTAATTTGTCCCATTGAAATGAATGGGAAACTTCCGCAATTCTGCTAAAACTTGCTTGTTTTTGAAACTTAACTACTTTGTCCTACTTTCACGTAGAACAACCATTCAAACTTTAAAATGTTCACAAATTATTGGGCTATTCATGAATGATTCAGCTTTTTCATATCTGTTACCGTTTTCATCTTATCCCTCTTTAAGTTTTGAGTTTCATCTTTGTGATTTTTCACAAAATACATGCGTTGTTATGGTTGCTATGCAGTTGGTTCTAAGTGAGCCACTGTACCTTTGGCAATTTTCTCTTCATGTCCGAACAACTTCTTGCTACTCGCTCAATTTTCACTCAACCCACACAAATTATACATCAAAACGTAGGTATTTTTGCTGGCTTTCAGAAAATGTCACCATCATTGTTGTGAGATTTACAGAATTTTGGCAAATCTCCTCAGACCAACACAAAGTCGCAAAACTCTCCATAGAAAGTCAATGGAGAGCTTGTTCAAAATCACCGCTTGATTTCTGTAATGAGAGGCATATTCGAATCGTCATATCTCCTTAACGAAGCGAAGTTAAAACATGAGGCTTGTCCCAGTATATCTTCAGACACTCCTGACGCTCACAATTCAAGAATTTTTTCTCACCTATTACCGTTCTGAGATGAGTTACACTTGTTTGAGGGTAGGAAATTCGTCCTTCGCTCAGATTTCTTCAGATTTCAAACTCTGGAAATGAGGCACTTTTTTCTCTCGTCATATCTTTTTGATGGATTTCCACAGAGACCTGAAAATTTCCATGACTGTTCACCAAAGCCTGCTGTCTCTTACGGTGAAAGAATGATATCAATACTCCAAATAGATTTAGAGTTAGAAAGCGTTGTTTGGGGGCAAGTCAAGGCAGTTTTCGCTTGCCTCTACTCAGTTATGGTGCATTAGAAGTCAAATATCTTAATAATTCATATTTTAATGATAAATTGTAACACTTTAAGATTCCCCATCTCTTCTGAACAAAACGGTGTAAGAATGACCGTTCTAGCCCCTACGGTTAGGAAATTATGGTCATTTGTTTGAGGGGAGTTGTCACTATGAGAAATAGACTGCAAAAATCCTGTGTCTCTCTGTGCTGCTTGCACCTGTTTTGGCGGGAAAAAGTACACAGCCTCTCTGATTGGTGGATTCAAATTTAGCAGCTCCCAGGCTGCTTGACTGACCTAGAAACTTGCTTGTCTCTCCCTATGTATGTGTGTGTGTGTGGTGTGTGTGTGTGTGTGTGTGTGTGTGTGTGTGACAGAGAGAGAGAAAGAGAGGGCGAGACAGAGTTTTTATGGGAGCATCTTATTGTATGATTTAAATTCAATATATTTAGACTGGTTGACTGAATTTGATCCTGTGTGTGTCTCTCTGTGCATGTGTGTTTCCATATGTTTCCATATTTGTGATTGTGTGACTGTTACACTTTTTTTGCTGAGTTTTTTTTTCATTTAACAAGTACATTTGAAGGACCCTTAGCATGTTCAGCATTTTTTCAGCTGTCCATTTTGCTTTTCCAATTTTTCTGTTTAAGTTATTACTATTGTGCTGAATCATACTATTTCTGCTATTTTATAAGATTTGTGCTAAATATAGTATTTCTACCCAGTATAGTATTTCTGATTAATTATAGTTTTTCTACCAAATCATATTACAGTATTTTTGCTTTTTATACCATTTTTATAGGATTTTTATATTGCTTAATATAGTATTTCTGCTTTTTATAGGATTTGTGCTTAATATAGTATTTCTGCTTTTTATAGGATTTGTGCTTAATACAGTATTTCTGCTAAATGTAGTATTTATGCTTAATCACACTATTACTATATATTTCTGCCAGCTTCCCAGCCAGCCAATCATATCTGAGGTCTGCAGTTTCTTCTCTCGTCATATCTCAGCGACGGATGTACAAAGAGTAATGAAAATCGCAGTCAAAGTACACCAAAGTCCGCTGATTCACCCAGTACAAGAATTATGCTCCTAGTCCACCTAGTTTTGGAGTTACACGACGTTTTGTAACTCCAAAAAACGGCGCTCTTTGCCTCACACCGCGATCTAATTCTGACTGCTCATCACCCTGTTTCCCAAGTGCTCACTGTCTTTCCCAGTGGGGCAGCTGGTAATAACACAGGTCTGCAACCTAAAGGTCGTGGGTTCAACTCCACCTTGGACAACATGTTTTTTGCCCTACAAATTAATACACTATCACAGACCACTAATTCATATTCATCATTTATTACAATTCTCAAAACTTTTTACCAGCTTTTCTAATATGGACCTCACATTCTTCTTAACACTCCATGGCACAAATACTCTTCCCTTTAGGCTCTGTGAATGTGTGTGTGTATCAATATTTCTCCCATTTTAAAGTATTACTCCTCCATAATTGGATTTCTCTTAAATCAAAGTACTTTTACTACATCTTAGTACTTCTGCTCAATCATAGTATTTCTGCTAAATCATGGTTTTTGTGCCAAGTCATCAGAATCATGTTTATTGGCCAAGTATATGTGCATACAAATACAAGGAATTTGGTTCCGGTAGATGGTGGCTCTCGAGCACAGCAATGTAAATCTCACACACACACACACACACGCACACACACACACACACACACACACACACACACACGCACACACACGCACCCACACACACACGTATCTATATATACATTACACATGCATACCATACATACACAAAGCTGTGTAAACCAACTATAATAACTAATCTAAACGTATATACATAAAATACAGAAATGAAATGAGGTGGAATGAATACTACAGAATGTACATAAGGTGCAGTTGCAGTCTGGCAGTGGGAGGAGTGTGACAGTTCAACTGTTTAGAAGGGAGATGGTGAGGGGAAAGAAACTGTTCCTGTGTCGGGTGGTCCTGGTCTGCAGGCTTCTGTACCGTCTGCCAGAGGGCAGCAGATCAAAAAGTCTGTGTCCAGGGTGTGAGGGGTCTGTGATGATTTTCCCTGCCCGTTTCCTGGTTCTTGAGAGGTACAGATCCTGGATGGAGGGCAGGGGGGCGCCGATGATCCTTTCTGCTGCCCGTACAGTCCGCTGCAGTCTGCACCTGTCCTGTTTAGTGGCTTCACCATACCAGACTGTGATGGAGGAGCACAGGACAGACTCAATGACTGCAGTGTAGAACTGGATCAGCAGCTCCTGTGGAAGACTGTACTTCCCCAGTTGTCTCAGGAAGTACATCCTCTGCTGGGTCTTTTGAGGATGGAGTTGATGTTGGTCTCCCACTTCAGGTCCTGGGAGATGGTGGTACCCAGCAACTTGAAGATCTCCACAGTCGACACAGGGCTGTCTGATATGACTTGAGGGGGGGCAGAGTTGAGGGATGTCTCCTGAAGTCCACTGTCATCTCTACAGTTTTAAGAGTGTTCAGCTCCAGATTGTGCTGACTGCACCAGAGTACCAGCCGTCAACTCATCATAACATTTGTGTTATGTTATAGTATTACTACTAAGTGGAGGAATTTCTGTCATGTTACAGTATATGTGCTGATTACAGTATTTCTGCCAATATAGTATTTCTGATTAATTATAGTTTTTCTACCAAATATATTACAGTATTTTTGCTTTTTATACCATTTTTATAGGATTTTTATATTGCTTAATATAGTATTTCTGCTTTTTATAGGATTTGTGCTTAATATAGTATTTCTGCTTTTTATAGGATTTGTGCTTAATACAGTATTTCTGCTAAATGTAGTATTTATGCTTAATCACACTATTACTATATATTCCTGCCAGCTTCCCAGCCAGCCAATCATATCTGAGGTCTGCCGTTTCTTCTCGTCATATCTCAGCGACGGATGTACAAAGAGTAATGAAAATCGCAGTCAAAGTACACCAAAGTCCGCTGATTCACCCAGTACAAGAATTATGCTTCTAGTCCACCTAGGTTTGGAGTTACACGACGTTTTGTAACTCCAAAAAACGGCGCTCTTTGCCTCTCACCGCGATCTAATTCTGACTGCTCATCACCCCGTTTCCCAAGAGCTCACTGTCTTTCCCAGTGGGGCAGCTGGTAAGGAAATTATAGCCATTTGTTTGAGAGGAGTCCTCACTATGAAAAATAGACTGCACAAATCCTGTCTCTGTGCTGCGTGTGTAAAAACAGGTGCACCTGTTTTGGCGGGAAAAAGTACATAGCTTTCTGATTGGTGGATTCAAATAAGCAGCTCCAGGCCTTTTGACCCACCTAGAAACATACAGGAAACACTGTATGTACAGCCCTGTTTGTTCACTTGCTTCTGCTGCTGCTGGTGGTGTGTGTGTGTGTGTGTGTGTGTGTGTGTGTGTGTGTGTGTGTGTATGACAGAGAGAGAGAGATAGAGGCCTTTTTATGGGTGTATCTTATTGTGTGATTTAAAATCAATATATTTACACTGGTTGATTGAATTGGATCCTGTGTGTGCCTCTGTGCATGTTTGTTTCCATATATGGGGGCGATCGTGGCTCAAAAGTTGGGAGTTCGCCTTGTAATCGGAAGGTTACCGGTTCGAGGCCCGGCTCGGACAGTCTCGGTCGTTGTGTCTTTGGACAGACACTTCACTCGTTGTCTACTGGTGGTGGTCAGAGGGCCCGGTGCGCCAGTGTCCAGCAGCCTCGCCTCTGTCAGTGCGCCCAGGGGCTGTGCTACAACGTGCTTGCCATCACCAGTGTGTGTAATGGGTGAATGACTGGATATGTAAAGAGCTTGGGGTCCTTAGGGACCATAAAAGCGCTATTAAATACAGGCCATTTACCATGTCCATATTTGTAATTGTGCAGTTATATGCAAGCTATTATGCTAATTACAGTATTTCTGCTACTTTTCGGTGTTTGTGCTAAATACAGTATTTCTGCTAAATCTTAGTATTATTGCTTAATCATATTATTTGAGCAAAATCATAGTATTTGAGCATATTCTTTCTATTGTGCCATAGCATAATTTATTTGCTGAATTACAGCATTGCTGCTATGTTGTAGTATTTGTCCTAAATCACAGTATTTGTGCAATGTTTAGTATTTTGTTTAAATAAAGTATCTATGTAATCTTGTACCATGTTTGCGAAAATCCTGTATTTCTGAAAAGTTATCTTGTTTCTGCTAATTACATATTTATTCTAATTTCTGCTGCTAAGTTTGCTATGTTATTGTATTTCTGCCAAGTATTATGTTTTCTTTACGTTATTGCAGTTTGCTAAGTAATTACATTTTTGCTAAGTTCTTATGCTTCTGCAAAGTTATTACAATTTTTTGCAAAGGTTTTACAACTTCTGCAACTTTTCAGCTTTTTCAGCTAGTTTCAGCTGACAGCTTCAGCTTTACAGCATCCACACTGCATTTCGCAGGAAATGCAAATTTTCTAGTTGTGTGGATGCTTTAGGCATCCACACTATTGAGTTCCTGTTCTCTTTATTCTTTATACTTTATTATTGTGTGGATGCTTATGCATCCACACTATTGAGTTCCTGTTTCTCTTTATTCTTTATTATACTTTATTATTATTATTATTATTCTAGTTGCCACTTTTTGCACTTTTTTTGGCACTTTTCTACTTCCACAATTTTCAGCCGATTTTCACCGTTCAAATTTTAAACTATTCTGCTATTTCTGCTAATGATCGCTATGACTTTTGGTATTTTTTGCTCTTATACTTTTTAAAATATTAAGCTTTTTATGCTTTTTTTTGTCCCATTGAAATGAATGGAAAACTTCCACAATTCTGCTAAACTTGCTTGTTTTTGAAACTTAACTACTTTGTCCTACTTTCACCTAGAACAACCATTCAAACTTTAAAATGTTCTCAAATTATTGGGCTATTCATGATGATTCAGCTTTTTCATATCTGTTACCGTTTCATCTTATCCCTGTTTAAGTTTTCAGTTTCATTTTGTGATTTTTCACAAAATACATGCGTTGTTATGGTTGCTATGCACTTGGCTTTCAGTGAGCCACTGTAAGTTTTGCAGTCTTCTCTTCATGTCCGAACAACTTCTTGCTACTCGTTCAATTTTCACTCAACCACACAAATTATACATCAAATGTAGGTATTTATGCTGGCTTTCAGAAAATGTCACTATCATTGTTGTGGGATTATAGAATTTTGGCAAATCTCCTCAGAGCAACACAAAGTCTCAAAAATCCCATAGAAAGTCAATGGAGAGTTCGTTTAAAATCACCGCTTGATTTCTGTAATGAGAGGCATTTTCAAATCGTCATATCTCCCGAACGAAGCAAAGTTAAGACATGAGGCTTGTGCCAATATATCTTCAGACACTCCTGACGCTCACAATTCAAGAAGTTTTTTTCTCATCTATTACCATTTGGCCATGAATTGGGTTTGTTTGAGGGTAGGAAATTTGTCCCTCGCTCAGATTTCTTCAGATTTCAAACTCTGGAAATGAGGCACTTTTTCTACCGTCATATCTTTTTGATAGATTTCCACAGAGACCTGAAAATTTCCATGACTGTTCACCAAAGTCTGCTCTCTCACGGTGAAAGAATGATATCGATACTCCAAATAGATTTAGAGTTAGAAAGCGTTGTTTGAGGGCAAGTCAAGGCAGTTTTCGCTTCGCCTCTACTCAGTTATGGTGCATTAGAAGTCAAATATTCAATAACTCATATTTTAATGATAAATTGTCAACACTTTAAGATTCCCCTATCTCTTTGAACAAAACGGTGTAAGATGACCGTTCTAGCCCCTACGGTTAGGAAATTATAGCCATTTGTTGAGGGGAGTCCTCACTATGGAAAATAGACTGCACAAATCCTGTCTCTCTCTGTGGTGTGTGTAAGCTGGTGCACCTGTTTTGGCGGGAAAAAGTATACAGCCTCTCTGATTGGTGGATTCAAATTTAGCAGCTCCCAGGCTGCTTGACTGACTAGAAACTTGCTTGTCTCT